>NC_049223.1:48151546-48394046 GCF_011100685.1 Canis lupus familiaris | reverse complement strand
CTTTCCTATATGGACTTCCCTCATCTTGAATATGGTACATCTTTCATTTTCCCCCGTCGAGGATCCTGCCTAGTTCTTATTTAGATTAATCTTATTTTATATTTTCATTCATGTTGTGAAAGTATATTTTAACCAATTAGATCACAAGTCTGAGCATCAGAATTGCCTGTGGAGTTCCTCAAAAATATAGAGTCCAAGTCCTAACTCTACAGATTCTAATTTAACAAATGTGGGTTGATCTGTGACTATATTCTTTTTCTTACATGTAATGTTGATGCACAGCCAAGATTAAGAACATATGAAAAATATAGAAAAAAAGGAAATAGGTTTTATAACTTAGTGCTTTTCTTACTAACTTTGCATCTTGATTTTTAAAAATAATATTGTATCTAATTTTCACTTATGTATTTTTATCCTTATTATTTGTCCCTTGTGTTAATTAAAATGTCTTTTAAATGCCAATTTATTTCCTGCATTATATTTCATCTTATGGATGAATGTAGCATGATTTACTTAACTATTCTCTATGTTTTCCCTCATTTCATGAGATTGTACAACATTATCCTCTGTTTGGGGAGAAAGAAAACAAAGTAAATATCACAGAATCCTAAATATTTCATTATTATTCACTAAGATGTTCGAGAACAAACATCTTTGTTGAACTCATAGTCTTTATCATGTGACCTAAATGATGCCACAACAAATGAAACTCTAGTCTACACCTTTAGCTTTAATTCCTAAAATACAATCCATGCCAGTGTAGATACACTTAATGAAATAGTCCTTGTTGCTAAAATGAAGCAAAAACTCTGATATAATTGAATACTTAAGGGGATACTATAGAAAAGTTTACTGGTGCAATAATATGGATTGAATGTTTCACTTTACAATTTATAACAAAAATCATTCAAATATTGTGCTATGAAATATAGTGGAAAGACTTCTAGGCTGAAATTAATTCATAAATCATGTATATTCATACAATATATAAAATGTTACAGTACAACTATAATAAATTAACTTGAAGTACATGTACAGCCAACATAGGTAAATATCAAAAATATGATCAGAGTGATTAAAAGCAAGTTGCAAAATGGTACTTACTATTCAATATACATAAATGTTTTCAATTTCAGAACAGTGCTATATACTGTGTAAAGAGCTAATACATATGAATTAGAAGTACAAAAGAATATGTGGAAATGATTAAAACTCAATTCAAAATGGTTACCTCAGGGAAGAGAAGAAGAAATATGAGAAAGTAAAGGAATATAGGGGAGTATACATTTCAAATCTATCTGAAATATTTACTTTTCCAAACAAAAAGAAAAATACAGCCCAAACTTACAAAGTGTTAGGTTGAAAGGATACTGAGTGAAAGTTTCATGAATATTAGCTATGCTAATTTTTGTAGTTTGGTATTTTTTCAGCATTTTTTAAAAATCACTAAAATAATACTTCAAAGCACTGCATTTTAATGTTGATGTTAATGTTCCTATTTGATCTGGAACACATTACTTACTTTATCTGTTCTCAGTAAAAGGAAAATGTTAATATTTGTCCTTCTTCACTTTACACAGATGGTAATTGGCTAAAGCAACAATAACCATAAAGCACATCAAGTTCTATGCAGAAATAAAACACTTAAATAAAAAAAATAAATCTTTTTTTCCCTCCAGTAAAGAACCACTAATCTACAAGAGCAGGAAAAAAATCAATTGAAGGCCATATAACTTAAAAGTGATGCAATTCATCTTCTTTTGTTGTTCTCTTATTAAACAGAGCAAAACAAATATTCTACTTGTTGGACTTTTTAAAATTAACAAGAAAAATAAAATGGTATCCAAAAAATACAACAAAGAGAGAATAAATTTCCATTTCATATTATTTCTAGGTACAAGAAACAGAGCAAGCAGAAAGGAGATGATAAAACAGAATCGGAGAGAAGGGGTAAGTAGAGCAACAGAGACAAGGGGACACATATAGAAGAAAAGGGGGTCATTGATCCTAAAAGAGAAACATGCAGAGAAGGATCTTCCACACATGTACAGAGCAGCACCTACAAATAAAATAAGCACTGAGAAAACATGCAAGAGGCCCTTAGTTATGAAAGAGAGAAAATCAGAATCTCAGTAGATCCAGACTTGTTTGCAGCCTCCACATGGTTTATATAAAAACGTCTCCATTCCTGAGTTCCAGTTGTAGAAGGTAATATAGGAAGCCTCTCAGCTCACCTCCTTCACAGAACACACCAAATTAATAGAATAATCTCTCCTGAAGAACTGAGGGCTGACTGATCAGCTACTGAATGACCAAAGATGGAGACAACAGCAAGAGAAAAGCAAGAGAGATGGAGACATGCCACAATTTAAAAGAGTGATAAGCATATACAAACCACAACTCCAGAGAGCCAGCAAAATCACCAACCATACAGTATCTGCAGAGGGGACATTGGACAAAAGATTTTTCCTTCAACTTTTGGAGAAATAGCCATTTCTTCTAAACCATAGATACAAACACAGAAAGTCAAGCAAAATGAGGAGACAAAGGAATGTGCTTCAAAAGAAAGAATAAGAAAAAATGTCAGAAAAAGAACTAAATGAGAGGAGGAGGGGCAAGATGGCTGAAGAGTAGGGTCCCCAAGTCACCTGTCCGCACCAAATTACCTAGATAACCTTCAAATCGTCCTGAAAAGCTACGAATTCGGCCTCAGATTTAAATAGAGACCAGCTGGAATGCTACAGCGAGAAGAGTTCGCGCTTCTATCAAGGTAGGAAGACGGGGAAAAAGAAATAGAGAAACAAAAGGCCTCCAAGGAGGAGGGGCCCCGCGAGGAGCCGGGCTGAGGCTGGGGCGAGTGTCCCCAGGACAGGAGAGCCCCGTCCCGGAGGAGCAGGAGCTGCACCGACCTTCCCGGGCGGAAAGGGGCTCGCAGGGAGTTGGAGCAGGACCCAGGAGGGCGGGGATGCCCTCGGGCTCCCGGGGACAGTAACAGACACCTGCGCCCCGGGGAGGGTGCGCCGAGCTCCCTAAGGGCTGCAGCGCGCGAGGCGAGACCCAGCGGGACCGGGAGCAGCTCAGAGGGGCTCGGGCGGCGGCTCCGCGGAGGGGACTGCGGGGCGGGAGCCCGAATCCAACAGCGCAGGCCCCGGGGCACAGCCCAGGATCCGGCCTCCCCCCGGGACAGGCAGAGGCCGGGAGGGCCCAGGACAGCAAGGACGCTCCCGCCCCGAGCTGAGCAGATCAGCGGCCCCACCCGGAGCCTCCAGGCCCTGCAGACAGAGAGCTCCGGAGTTACTGCGGGGGCTGACTCCAGGGCTCCAGAGCTGGCCCCGCCACAGCGGTTGTTCCTGCTGGGGCCTCACCGGGTAAACATCCCCCACTGAGCCCTGCACCAGGCAGGGGCAGAGCAGCTCCCCCAAGTGCTAACACCTGAAAATCAGGATAACAGGCCACTCCCCTAGAAGACCAGCTAGACGGACAAGGTCCAGGGGAAGTCAAGGGACTTAAAGTATATACAGAATCAGAAGATACTCCCCCGTGTTTTACTTTGTTTTGTTTTGGTTTTGATTTTGTTTTTTTTTTTTTCTTTTTGATTTCTTTGCTTCCCCCACCCACTTTTTTTTCCCATTCTTTCTTTTTCTTTCTCTTTTTCTTCTCTTTTTTTTTTTCTTCCTTTTTTCTTTTTCTCTTTTCTTTCCTTCTTTCTCTCCTCTCTTTTTCTCCTTTTCCCAATACAACTTGTTTTTGGCCACTCTGCACTGAGCAAAATGAAGGAAAACCTCACCTCAAAAGAAAGAATCAGAAGCAGTCCTCTCTCCCACAGACTTACAAAATCTGGATTACAATTCAATGTCAGAAAGCCAATTCAGAAGCACTATTATACAGCTACTGGTGGCTCTTGAAAAAAGCATAAAGGACTCAAGAGACTTCATGACTGCAGAATTTAGATCCAATCAGGCAGAAATTAAAAATCAATGGAATCAGAAGCAATCCAAACTAGAAGCCCTAAGGACAAGGGTTAACGAGGTGGAAGAACCAGTGAGTGACATGGAAGACAAGTTGATGGCAAAGAGGGAAACTGAGGAAAAAAGAGACAAACAATTAAAAGACCATGAGGATAGATTAAGGGAAATAAACGACAGCCTGAGGAAGAAATACCTACGTTTCATTGGGGTTCCCGAGGGCGCCGAAAGGGACAGAGGGCCAGAATATGTATTTGAACAAATCATAGCTGAAAACGTTCCTAATCTGGGAAGGGAAACAGGCATTCAGATCCAGGAAATAGAGAGATCCCCCCCTAAAATCAATAAAAACCGTTCAACACCTTGACATCTAATAGTGAAGCTTGCAAATTCCAAAGATAAAGAGAAGATCCTTAAAGCAGCAAGAGACAAGAAATCCCTGACTTTTATGGGGAGGAGTATTAGGGTAACAGCAGACCTCTCCACGGAGACCTGGCAGGCCAGAAAGGACTGGCAGGATATATTCAGGGTCCTAAATGAGAAGAACATGCAACCAAGAAGACTTTATCCAGCAAGGCTCTCATTCAAAATGGAAGGAGAGATAAAGAGCTTCCAAGACAGGCAGGAACTGATAGAATATGTGACCTCCAAACCAGCTCTGCAAGAAAGTTTAAGGGGAACTCTTAAAATTCCCCTTTAAGAAGAAATTCAGTGGAACAATCCACAAAAACAAGGACTGAATAGATATCATGGTGACACTACCTTTCAATAGTAACTTTCAATAGTAACTCTGAACATGAACGGGCTTAATGACCCCATCAATAGGCGCAGGGTTTCAGACTGGATAAAAAGGCAGGACCCATCTATTTGCTGTCTCCAAGAGACTCATTTTAGACAGAAGGACACCTACAGCCTGAAAATAAAAGGTTGGAGAACCATTTACCATTCAAATGGTCCTCAAAAGAAAGCAGGGGTAGCCATCCTTATATCTGATAAACTAAAATTTACCCCGAAGACTGTAGTGAGAGATGAAGAGGGACACTATATCATACTTAAAGGATCTATCCAACAAGACGACTTAACAATCCTCAATATATATGCCCCGAATGTGGGAGCTGCCAAATATTTAAACCAATTAATAACCAAAATGAAGAAATACTTAGATAATAATACACTTATACTTGGTGACTTCAATCTAGCTCTTTCTACGCTTGATAGGTCTTCTAAGCACAACACCTCCAAAGAAACGAGAGCTTTAAATGATACACTGGACCAGATGGATTTCACAGATATCTACAGAACTTTACATCCAAACTCAACTGAATACACATTCTTGTCAAGTGCACATGGACCTTTCTCCAGAATAGACCACATACTGGGTCACAAATCGGGTCTGAACCGATACCAAAAAATTGGGATCGTCTCCTGCATATTCTCAGACCATAATGCCTTGAAATTAGAACTAAATCACAACAAGAAGTTTGGAAGGACCTCAAACATGTGGAGCTTAAGGACCATCCTGCTAAAAGATGAAAGGGTCAACCAGGAAATTAAGGAAGAACTAAAAAGATTCATGGAAACTAATGAGAATGAAGATACGACCATTCAAAATCTTTGGGACGCAGCAAAAGCAGTCCTAAGGGGGAAATACATCGCAATACAAGCATCCATTCAAAAACTGGAAAGAACTCAAATACAAAAGCTAATCTTACACATAAAGGAGCTAGAGAAAAAACAGCAAATAGATCCTACACCCAGCAGAAGAAGAGAGTTAATAAAGATTCGAGCAGAACTCAACGAAATCAAGACCAGAAGAACTGTGGAACAGATCAACAGAACCAGGAGTTGGTTCTTTGAAAGAATTAATAAGATAGATAAACCATTAGCCAGCCTTATTAAAAAGAAGAGAGAGAAGACTCAAATTAATAAAATCATGAATGAGAAAGGAGAGATCACTACCAACACCAAGGAAATACAAACGATTTTAAAAACATATTATGAACAGCTATACGCCAATAAATTAGGCAATCTAGAAGAAATGGACGCATTCCTGGAAAGCCACAAACTACCATACCAAAACTGGAACAGGAAGAAATAGAAAACCTGAACAGGCCAATAACCAGGGAGGAAATTGAAGCAGTCATCAAAAACCTCCCAAGACACAAGAGTCCAAGGCCGGATGGCTTCCCAGGGGAATTCTATCAAACATTTAAAGAAGAAATCATACCTATTCTACTATAGCTGTTTGGAAAGATAGAAAGAGATGGAGTACTTCCAAATTCGTTCTATGAGGCCAGGCCAGCATCACCTTAATTCCAGAAGAACCATATGATCCTCTTATTAGAAACAGAGAAAGCATTTGACAAAATACAGCATCCATTCCTGATCAAAACTCTTCAGAGTGTAGGGATAGAGGGAACATTCCTCAACATCTTAAAAGCCATCTACGAAAAGCCCACAGCAAATATCATTCTCAGTGGGGAAGCACTGGAAGCCTTTCCCCTAAGATCAGGAACAAGACAGGGATGTCCACTCTCACCACTGCTATTCAACATAGAGGGAACCCTCTTACACTTTTGGTGGGAATGTGAACTGGTGCAGCCACTCTGGAAAACTGTGTGGAGGTTCCTCAAAGAGTTAAAAATAGACCTGCCCTATGACCCAGCAATTGCACTGTTGGGGATTTACCCCAAAGATACAGATGCAATGAAACGCCGGGACACCTGCACCCCAATGTTTATAGCAGCAATGTCCACAATACCCAAACTGTGTAAGGAGCCTCAGTGTCCATCGAAAGATGAATGGATAAAGAAGATGTGATTTATGTATACAATGGAATATTCCTCAGCTATTAGAAATGACAAATACCCACCATTTGCTTCAACGTGGATGGAACTGGAGGGTATTATGCTGAGTGAAGTAAGTCAATCAGAGGACAAACATATGTTCTCATTCATTTGGGGAATATAAATAATAGTGAAAGGGAATATAAGGGAAGGGAGAAGAAATGTGTGGGAAATATCAGAAAGGGAGACAGAACATAAAGACTCCTAACTCTGGGAAATGAACTAGGGGTGGTGGAAGGGGGGGGGAGGGGTAGGGGTGAATGGGTGACGGGCACTGAGGGGGGCATTTGACGGGATGAGCACTGGGTGTTATTCTGTATGTTGGTAAACTGAACACCAATAAAAAATAAATTTATTTAAAAAGAAAAGAAAAAGAACTAAAACAGAGATAAGCAATATGCTAGATGAAAGAAATTAAAGTAATGATCATAAAGTTACAGGGATGGAAAAAGAATAGGATAACTCAGTGAAGTCTTCAATAAAAGAAGTAGAGAATATTTTTAAAAATAGAATTGGAGAATACAATAACAATAAAAATACACTAGATTTTACACTAAATCAACAGTAGATTAGAGGATGCAGAAGAATTTATCAGTGATTAGGGAAACAGGGTAACGGAAAGCCAAGTTGAAAAGCAAAAAAGAGGAATTTTTTTTAATGAGGGGAGATGAATAGATCTCTTAGACAACATCAAGCAAAGAAACATTCACATTTTAAGAGTCCTAGAAGGAGAGAGAAAAGGGTATAGAAAATTTATGTGAAGAAATGATAACTGAAACTTTTCCAACCTAGGGAGAGTAATAGACATCCAAGTCCAAGAAGCACAGAGAGTGCCAAACAGTATGAACCTAAGGAGGTCCACTCCACAGCACATAATAATTAAAATGTAAAAGGTTAAAGATCAAGAGAGACTCTTAAAAGCAATAAACAAAAAGTTACCTACAAGGGAAACTCTGTAAAACTATAGGCTGACTTTTCAGCAGAAACTTTGCAAGTCAGATGGGATGGTGAGAGAGAGAGAGGGAGAGAGAGGGAGAAGGAACAAAAAAGAACTACAAAAGCAACCAGAAAACAAATTTTTTTAATGGCAATAAGTACATACCTATCAATAATTACTTTAAATGTAAATGGCCTAAATGCTCCAATCAAAAGACATGCATTGGCAGAAGGGATAAAAATAATAAACTCATCTATATGCTGCCTATGAGAGATTCACCTTAGACCTAAAGATGCCTACAGACTGAAGTGACGGGATGAGAGAATATTCACCATGCAAATGGAATTTTTAAAAAAATGCCAGAGTAGCAATACTTATACCAGATAAAATAGACTTTAAAACAAATAGTGTAACAAGAGACAAAGAAGGGCATTACATAATAATAAAGGGATCAATTCAACAAGAGGATATAACTATTGTAAACACCTACATACCCAATGCTGGAGCACCTAAATACATAAAACAAGTTTTGAGGGACATAAAGAGAGAAATTGATGGTAATACAATAATAGTAGGGGACTTTAACACTCCATTTACCTCAATGAATAGATCGCCCCAACAGAAAATCATTAAGGAAACAATGGTTTTTGAAAAACACATTAGACCAGATGGACTTTACAGATATATACAGAACATTCAAAACATAACAGAATACATGTTCTTTTCAAGTGCACACAGAACATTCTCCAGAATAGATCACATATTAGGCCACAAAACAAGCTTCAATAAACTAAGAAGATGGAAATCATAACATGCATCTTCTTCTTGAGTGCATAACCTGTTTTTATTGACAATTATCTGGATTTCCTATTTCTGCTTTCTGTTCACCCATTCTAACTTAATAACACTATCTTGGTCTCTTATCATGGATGGTCTGCTTATCTGGGAAATGTTGCTACACCATCTGAATGCTAGAGGTGTTGGCTAACCTGACCATTACATTTGCATCTTCAGCTGAGGTAATTTCCTGAGTTTGTAAGTAAGTCTGATTCTAGGCTCTGATCTCCCCATCTATTGCCAGAGATATCCTGAGATAAGAGGAAATACACCCACATCTTTGTAAAGTAGCAGCTTGAGACCTCTACCCAGGGTGACCGTTTATTGTGATTTGCCTGAGATTGCCCCAGGGTAATTATGAACACTGCTCTCTCTCACTCCAGGCACTTGGAGATAGCCTCCCCGCCACTTCCAGCCATGTGGTCCCCACTTCATAACATTCGTATTTCTCCCACAGGTGTTATCTCCCAATGACCCCCAAGGCTGCAAATACCAACTCTCCAAAGTATTGCTGTACTCTCCAGATTCTTCAGTATGCCCACAGCACATTTTGGGCAAAGAAATTTGGGGACAATGCTCCTTTTTATTCTACATTTTCCAACAAATATTATTGTTGATTATCAATATGCTGGTCACTAGGGCTACAATGGCTTGTGAAGATGGACATGGTAACTGCTTCCAAAGAGCTTAGAGTTTAGTGAAAAGAATATCTCACATTTACTAATAGCATTCCAGGGATCATGTCAACTATGTTATCTGTGTTTGCTCCATCATCATTAGAAGACCAGGAAGTAGGCATCTGTATTGTCACTACCTCACAACATGTTGTAGAAAATGAATAATGACTACTCAAAAATTTCAGGTCCTAATTCCTGGAGCCTGCAAATGTTACCTTATTAAAGAAAAGACTCTGCAGATATGATTAAATCAAGGTTCTTGACATGGGGAGATTATCCTAGATTATCTATATGTGTTCTAAATCCAATCATAAGTAATTATTGCAAAAGAGAGGCAGAGACAGAGAGGGAAAGGGATGTGAAGACAGGGAGAGCTTGGAATGATGCAACCATAAACCAAGGAATTTCTGAAGATATCGGTAACTACCAGAAGCTAAAAGAGGCTTCCTCAAGAACCTAAGGAAGTATTCCCTACCAACTCCTTAATTTTGGAATTCTAGCTCCAGAAGTATGGGACAATAAAATTCAGTTTACCAGGTTTGTGATGATTTGCTATGGCAGCCACAGAAATATAATAGAGTTGGGAAACTGAGGCTTAGTGAACCAATATATCTAAGGTCACATTTCATAGAAATTTATAGAGCTGGGATTTGAATTCAAGGAAATGTCTCCAGGGCTCTCTCTTAGCTTCTAGGATAAAGCGCTCATTCTATGATATATGTTCTGGGCACCAAATTCATGATGTCTGTGTCCCAGAATCTCAAAAAATGTTTTGTAAAAGGAGCTTATTCAAGTAGCCTCTTCCTATGGTTCAGGTAGAAATCACGGGAGCTGGGCTAATATATACGAACAATCCCTTCCATACTCTCCATGCTTCTTCCCTTCCACTCACTCTGTCTTTCTGTGTCTGTCCTCTCTCCTTCTACCAAAAGAATATCCTTATCAGAGTAGTAAACTCTTGCAAACCAACTTTTAGTGGACCCACCAAAAGTTCCATAATTAGGTAAAACAATGAGTTCAACTACTAATGCACTAGATTTACATTATCTGTCAAAAATATATCCCCAGATAATTAATAAACTCCCCAGGTAGGCAAATATTAGATAAAGAAGGAAAACAGAAAACCAGTAATAGGAAAATTCTCAAAGTAAATTAAGCTATTCTCTGGATTCTTTCCTTAATATTGTATTTCATGCGTTTCTGTATGTCTAATACATTCAAGTTTTCACTTGTGATGCAATCATTCTGGCGCCTCCATCTAAACTTTCCAATTTAGTGAACTGACCATTTCTTCAAAGAACATCACTGAAATATGCATTATGCAGAATATTTTTGAGAAAACTTTACACAACTGAGAATCACTTGTTTTATTGCTGTTAACATAGGGCTGATATGAGGTGTCTCTCCAGAGTAACAGATTCAATTTTGTGAAACATTAGGAATACCAGAAATAGTTCAATGTTTTTGAATATGGAGAAAAGGGCTTCATTTTACTTCATCTTGGGCTCTGAGCTCAATAGACCTATCTGATTGCCTCTGAATGCAATGTTGCAGCACACAGAGATACTTTTTGATTTCATACATCATTTATAACTTCTATAGCAATTCTACAAAACCAATACACATTATTCTTCCAAACCAAAGAAGCACTATCCTGACTTTATTATTCTACTGGTCGCCGGGACTTCTGTTCAAGCATAAATAGCTTACATTTCTTTCTACAAAGAGTACCAAGTTTTCAAAACACCATCATGCAATTTTATCTCAGCCTGGACTCTCCTTCTTTATTTCCTTTCTCCTTCCACCTTTAATTACAGGTGTTTCCTCAGGTTGAACTCCTGGTCCTTTTCTTTTTCTATATATACAGTTGCCTTTCTTGCATGGTGATACCTATGGTTTCAAAACTAAACTATACTCAAAATTCTCCCCTACCCCTGGTTAAAAACAAGAAAAAACTTAAAATAAGTAGAAAGAACTCAAGATATCTTGAACATGATCATGCTTAAAAGGAAACAGTAGTGGTACTGTCCCCACTGAAGTCAAGAATAAGGTAAACACATCAAATGATTCCACTGTCATTATTATATTGTTCTGGAGGAACTAGCCAACACAATTAGGTAAGACAAACAAATGAGATGCATAAAAATATAAAGGGAATGGTACCATTCCCCCTCTTCCAGGTGACATGAATCCACAGGACTGTCATGTTTCACTACTCCAGGGACCATCATCACCATCGTAGCATGCTTGTGCAGTCTTAGCAAATTGGCATGACTGCACACCTGGAAAGCAATAGAAACTACTGAAAAACTATTACAAACAATAAGACTATTTAGTAAGATGACTGGGAAAAAATAATATACAGAAAACAATAGCTTTTATGCATAAAACATCACTAGTTAGAATATGCAATGGTAGAAAAGAATAGCAACAAAAAGTATTAAATACATAGGAATAAATCTAACATGGAAAGGGCAATATAAGACTTCTGGTTTCCAGTCTGGCATATAAGGATCTCAGGACTTGTCACTCTGCCCTAACAAGTAAAAAGCTCAACAAACTGAAAATCAGCAATTCTTAGGTCTGTCAGGGAAATAAAATAACAATGGCGAATCACTATCCCCCAAATGGAAGAGATACACAGAAGAATACAGAGAATCACAATTTACCAGAGCAGAAACCCAGGAGAAGAAACCTCCCCCAGGACATACTATCAGGAAAGGAAAGCCCAAACTCTAATTGAAAAAATGCAGGAGGCTCAGTGTACGAAAGTCTGAGAGCTAAAAACTCTAGGGAGCCCAAAGCATAGGGAGGAGCCCACAGTTTGTGAGGTTTACCTCCAGGAGCCCTACCAGGTTCTTACAGTGAAAACCAGACAAAATATGCCTTCTAGTGAGAGGAAATGAAAAGTAATAATTTTTTTATACACCAGAGAATTCTGTTATTCTGAACAAAATCTGCCTGCAAGAGAAATTATTTTACCAGACCCTAATTTACTGGGGTTTTGTCAGAGTCCAAGTGCCCTAACTCTTAGAACTAATAAATGAATTCAATAAAGTTGTAGGATACAAAATCAATATACAAAAATCAGTTGCATTTTTGTATCCTAATAAAGAACTATTGAGAAGAGAAATTAAGAAAACAATTCCACTTACAACTGCATCAAAAAGAATAAAATACTTAAGAATAAACTTATCCCAGGATGTGAAAGACTTATACTTTGAAAAATCAAAGACAAAAAAAATAAAAAGAAAAGAAAAATCAAAGACACTGATGAAAAAAAAATAAAGAAGATACAAATAAGTGGAAATATACTTCATGATCATAATTGGAAGAATTAATATTGTTAAAATATTCATACTACCCAAAGCCATCTACTGATTAACTGCAAACCCTATCAAAATTCCAATGGCATTTTTCACAGAAATAGAAAAAAAAATCCTAAAATTTGAATGGAATCACCAAAGAACCAGAATAGATACTGGAATCTTGAGAGAGAAGAACACCGGAGGCAGTTACGTTTTCTGATTTCAAACTATATTACAAAGCTATAGTAATTATAACAATATGGAAATGGCATAAAAACAGACAGATCAATGAAACAGAATAGAGAGCCCAGAAATAAGCCAATACATATATGATCAGTTAATTTACAACAAAGGAGTCAAGAAAATACAATGTGGAAAGGACAGTCTCTTAAATAAATGGTACTGGGAAAACTGTACAGCCACATGTATCTTACATGCAGGTGATACAGTCCACCATCTCACAGTGCACACAAAAATCAACTCAAAATGGATTAAAGATTTGAATGTAAGATCTGAAACCACAAAACTCCTAAAAGAAAGCAGAGCCATCCTATAATCCAGTAATTTCACTTCTGGGTATATATACAAAGGAAATGAAAACAGAATCTTTAATAGATTAACTATATTCATCATGCTTATTGCAGCATGGTTCACAATAGCCTATTTATGGAAGCAAGCTGAGTCTGCCCATGGATAAATGGATAAACATGTGGGATATATGGACAATGGAATATTATTGAGCTATGAGAAAGAAGGAAACTCTACCATTTGCAACAACATGAATGGACTTTGAGAGCCAAGTGAAATAAATCAAATAGAGAAAGACAAATACTATATGATATCACTTATATGTGCAATCTGAAAAAGCCAAACACATAGAAACAGAAAGCAAGGAGGTGGCTACTAGGGACTGGAAGTGAAGTGGGGAAAATGAGATGATGTTCAAAGGATACAAGCTTCTAGTTATGAGTAAGTTGTGGAGATTTACCTCACACCACGGCAATTATAGTTAATAATACTATATTATATACTTGAGAGTTGCTAAGAGAGTAGATCTTAAAAGTTCTCACCACACACATACAAAAAAAATGGTAACTATGTAATATGACGGAGGTGTTAGCTAACACCATGGTAGTTGTCATTTTACAATATATAAATATATCAAATCAACATCTTGTAAATCTTAAACAACATTAAATATCAATTGTATTTCAATAAAGCTGGCTGAGGGTAGAGAAGATGCCCTCATAGTAGGCAAATTGCAGAAAATTCACAGTTACAATCTTTGCCTATTCTGTTTTCCCCACCTGGCATGGTCATGGTGAAAAGCTTACATCAAAAGTCCAAGTCTCATATATTTCAATGCCTTTCAAAAATAAAAAACATGGGGGTGATGAGGAACAGCTAAAATGTAATGTGCATGTGCCTTGACACTGTTTGTTAGCTATTCTTATTTTATGTTTGCAGGAGGGGTTAAAATCACTTACTAGCAAATACACAAGAGTATGTCTAGAAAATTAGTGTTTCCCAAAACAATATTAGGAGTCTCTCTGGCTTCCTTGTGCGATCAGAGATAGAATAACACCATTAGCTAGTTATTTACTCCTGAAGAGAGTGATGGCTTTTTTGGTCTATGTAGTTCAGAAAGAAAAAGTCCAGTGGCTCTCTTCGTTTCAATATCACATGTAAGAATTACAAGAACAACTGTAAAAGGGGATTATCCCAGGGAAGGAAAATATCAAATGCTTGATGAAGATTCATTTGATAAGATGCCTTTCACAGATAATAGGAAAAATAAATCTCTGAGAGATTTAACATCCTCTTGAGATGATAATTATTCTTTCAACACGAAAAAGAGAAAGAGAGAGAGAAGAGAAATTCTGTATCAAAAAGATGACAAAATTATAAGATCTTTCAAGATTTGAAATGTAATTTATGTTTTCATATCAGATAAACTTTTTTACCTGGTGAGCCACTATATATATAATTCACTTGGTAGGTAATGTGTAACATTTTTTTTCTCAGCAGGCTAGTTGTACTTTAAGAACACTTCTAGCCAATTCAAAAGTTTAGTCTGCTGGTTTTAGTGTCTTTAGTAGCTAGTACTCATAAACATAATAGCTAAGCACGATTGAAGGTGAGTGACAAAACTATTTTGATGACTTGTAGCAGCATATATAACACATCTATAACAGGCCATATCTGAAGTTTGAAAGTAGTGAGAGGCAACTGATTTTGACTTTATTGAAATGCAAAGATAGAGGAAATTTATTTTTTCCTGAATAAGACGGTTTCATTCCATCACTTGTAAATGGAAAAAACTTTCTAGGGCTCCCCTCATTAATAAGTAATTTTGCAGGGTGACAGTCCTTCAGACTTGAATAGGTAGGGAAAGTCACAGCCTATTTTCTCACATTTACAAACCCTTTTCCCACGTTACTTATTTCTGAAATCAGAACGTGATGTGCAGCCATGCGTAAATTAACTGAGTGTTATCATTTACCCATGATCTCCCCTCCCTTAAAAAAGAGCTCCTACCAGGATGCCTGGGTAGCTCAGTGGTTGAGCGTCTGTCTGCCTTCCGCCCAGGGCGTGATCCTGGGATCCGGGATCGAGTCCCATGTCAGGCTCCCTGCGTGGAGCCTGCTTCTCCCTCTACCTGTGTCTCTGCCTCTCTCCCTCTGTGTCTCTCATGAATAGATAAATAAATCTTAAAAAAAAAAAAAAAAAAAGATCTCCTATCAATTTGATGAGCACCTTGGAATGAAAAGGGACTTAAAATCCAAGACATACAGATGAACCTATTTATAACCAAAAGGAACAAAGGGAGTTGATTTATAAAAGAAGCTGACAGAAAACAGTGGGGATGTTATTTCTTGCCCAAAAGAAGCTGTGCCTCAAGACACCGTCAGAATGGTACTTATTCTCCCTCCTGCTCCTTTCCCAACATTCTTGCCTTCATTATCATCAGCCCTACTGGTAATTGAACAACAGCTTATAGGAGGCACTGCCCTTTTAACGTCTTACCTTAACATGTGTGCTTTAAAGCACTGTGTCCCAAAAATAAATAAATAAATAAATAGAATTTAAAAATTCAAAAAAAAAAAAAGCACTGTGTCCCAGCTGCACCACAGAACTTCAAGAACTATAAAAAATACAGACAGCCAGACCCATTACAGACCAACTATTTCAGAATCTGTTAGGGCGAGGCCTGGACATCTGTATTCTTAAGTCGCCCCAAGTGATTCTGATGGACAGTAAGTACTGAGCGTTGCTATCTTTCTAAACTACTGCCGACCAGCAGCAAGTACTTGGAACAGAAGTCACAGTAACTCATGTCATATTCTTTCTAATCAAAAGGGATAACACTTCCCAAAGTTTACAAAGCCAAAGGGAAAAAATAGCCTCATAAAAGGAATCACTTCCCTGATATGTTTAAAGGAGGAGAAATGACCATAGAATTCATAGGTTTGAAATGAATTCTTGTAAGAACTGGAATAACATTAATAACTACCAGGACCTCAAGCACTCAACCTTGGACTTTAACTTTCAGTGTATTTGTCATTTGACATAATTAATGTCAAATTTTTAGTCACATCTAGCAGATAAAAGAGGTTGGCTGCTGGTGGCTAACTGCCACAGCAAAACCAAGTAACTATTTGGAACTCTGAGGTTCCATGCTCCACAACTCCAACTATTCCTGGAAATACACCTCTCTTCAGTTACTCCCCTTTGCCATGAAACCCACTTTAAAAAGAATGTGTCATCTTTTATTAGGATCCCTGCTCACCAATAGTGGCTCCTTGGCAGCCTGTGCCTCATACAGTAACTTTCATCCATTTCCTACAGCAATATCCTTCTCCCAGAGGGACAACCTAATAATTTCAGCTGCCCTGACATTAAATTCTCTTCTGCCAAAGTGGCTTCTCAGGAAAAAAAATATCCCCAGATTCAAAAAGAATGTGCTCTGTTTTCTCCTTTCTCTCAATTTAGAATATATTGACTTCCACATAGCTTGTGAGAGACCCCAGGGACCACTTTGCTGGCATTCTGTTATGGAGAGAGAAAACATACTTTCTTATTCTGGTTATTTGCAGAGTAATGCAGTTTTAACAGCATGTTCACTGGCAACACAGAACCTCTAGGCAAAGGCTTTTGCTCCATGTGCAAAGCGCATCATGATGTCATCACGCATTCATTGAGGGGTTGCCCACACAGACACCATACACCTCATAAGCACTGGCAGCATGCTTGATCTCACACACATATGCAGAATAGACACATTCTGTTTAAATATCTGCTACTCCATTCTCTTGGGATCAACACTTTTAATTTTCTTAGGGTAGAACTATGGACATGCTTAGAATATTTCTGTCTATAGGTCCACAATGGCAGAAAGAGATGCTGGAAAACTATGGGTTGTTTTCCTCCAGAGCTTCATTTCATCAGAACAAAAACATATTCAACAACCCATGATATACAGATAATTATATAGCTTTTCTTTCCACAAGTTACTGAATGCAAACCTTGCTCACTTACTTCCAGAGTTTTATCCATGACTGGTAAGAAAAAGATTTCAAGTGATGGTTTAAAGATAAATGTATTGGAGAAATAAGGTATTTCTATTTATATAAATATTTAATATATTATTATATATATATTATATATATATATAAATATATAAATATTTACTTCTAATTATACTAGTGTGTGTGTGTGTTGGGCAATCAGTCATCAATCAAGAAGATACTCAGCGATTTCCAGGTCAAAACCCAGTATGTGAGAGAATCCAAACAGTTCTCAATCATGGTCCTCTTCAAAGAACTTACAAGAATCACAGATATTTCTATCCTGGAAGTAATTGTTTTCAGATATAGTGTGTATGGAAAAAACAGATGAACCAGCTTAGTACCCTGTAAGGTTCTTCATATGTCTGAGCCCTTTTGTACTATTATTTTTTAAAAATTAAAATATCTGCTGGTGACACACAAAATACTTGAGACGAAGGAAGAGAACAATGTGTGTTAGCTCAATGTCTGTTACCATAATGCAAATTAGTTTACATGAGATTGATTAATGAAATCAGGATAGCATAAAAGTTGCCTTGATTTGTACATGAATATTTCTATTTTTAGTCCATTAATGATCCATGCCATAGAGTATTAGTAGATGAATTCCCATAACACTAACAAAGCTAAGAAAAGCAAGCTGCTATACATGTGCCCCATGTCCTTCCTCTTGACTCAATAGTCAAGTACTTTGTCTTAGAAGAACTTGTTGTAGATATTCCCAGATCTTGTACATTTTGCTCTTGTCTAACTCAGCAGCCTTGACCTTGCCTTATATCTTTCCCCACCCTCCCTCCATCAAAATACCTTTTGCTTTATGGTGTTTCTATGTAAAGCCCTACATTTACTACAGCATTTCTCCTTTTTTTTTTTTTTTTCAGAAATGTAACGGGTCTTTTGAAACTATACTTAAAAGTTATATTAAGATTATTCTTAAAAAAAAAAAAAGATTATTCTTGATTTCATCAGTGCCATGGTCACAAAGTTGCATAGGTTTCTAATGATCTGCTGCAAACCCATTTTCCCTATGAGTTCTGGTCTTTCTAGTGCATGACTATGAAAAATACAGGGTTTTCCAGGAACACATACACAGGCCAAATGGGAACTCGAGGGAAGCAAATCATTGGGTATTGGAAGATGGTCAGAGATGGCGTCATGGATAAACGTCCTGATTTAGACACGGAAGGAAGCATAAGATTCAACTAAGCAAAAAAGAGGCAAGAGATGAGAAGATCATCAAGATTAAAGAGGAAAAAGCCATCAGTGTAAGCCATGTGTGTAGAAATATGAGTAAAATTAGATCAAAAAGGAGAAAGGTATCTTAAATTAGCATTGCCCAGAATATAAAGATTATAAAGACCTAAGATCCTAAAATTTCTTCTTTAGCAGAGTCATTGGAGACTTTGGGGTAGATGTGGGGGGAATAGATGTGGCTAAAGAAATGCCAAAGCAATTCTCTTTTGGTGCAGCAAGAGCTCCTGAAAACATTCTAGTCTATCACCATTCTTTTATGTTCAAAAATTGAGGTCCAGGGAGATGGCTGACCTGTTTACATTCACATTTATTCATGACCTGTGTCTCCTGATTACCAGACCAAAGTTCTTAGGATTATAACCATGTAGCACTAAAGGCATTTAAAAAATAATAGGATGAGTACTGCAATAGTCAGTAGTCCATGACCAGCAAGGATCTGGTCTATATCAAAAGAAATAGAAGGAAAAGAATTTATTTGTGCAATTCCATGAAGAAAGGATCTGTATTTAAACATGGCAAATGACTAATGAGTGATCAATGGTCACTGAAGTAGCAACTTTATATATGTTATTCTGTATATAACAAAGTATAAGAGGTAATTTACATCTCTCTTTTGTGACATCACTATTAAAGTAGTATTTGGTAACGGTTTACAGGCATTTGCAGAGTTAAAATGTAGGTGGTATGTGTGGCTCATCTCTGAAAACAAGACTGGAAAAAAACAACCAGAACAGCTAAATCATGAGAAGGATAGTGGAATTATTCCATGAAGCTGGACCAAGAAAGAAGTCTACTCTATTTTTCCCCAGAAGGCAGTTGCCAAGCAAGAGAATCCTTTCCTCTCCCAGGTCTGGCTGGCTTGGAGGAGAGATTCCATGAAGACTCCCCAGTTGTTCAAGGAAGCTGATCCTTCACTGTCACTTGTCACATTTCAGAGCAATTGTACCCATTTGGATTTAGAACTTTAGGGGAAGATGCCACTTGGTGCAATGATCCAGTGCCTTAGGGAGACCTCACCAGAGTGGCTGGCATTTCCTTGGTGAAGTCGAGATTTTAAAGTCTAAAATTATTATTTGATCAGTGAACCAAAGTTCATCATTTTTTAAGGAACTAATACTGTTCTCTCATGTTAACCAGACTCATGAAACACTGCTGCAATCATCAAAAGGCCAATGAGAAAAAGTGGACCACAATACCTACTGCCACTCATCAATGCATGCATTGTCTTTGATAATCCATTTAGGAAGTCAAACATGATCAGAAAATCATGTGGTGTGCATGGAGGCAGAGGAAAGAGAATTATGCAAATGACCTTAAAGCCAATGCAGCAATGACAGCCTTAGGCATCCATATGCACATCCAGGGAGATCTACCTAATGGGAGAGAATGCACATGGTCACTGGTTAGGACTGGAGTGAACCATTTAAAAATTTTTTTCATGAACTGTTCCATAAACAACAACACAAACTTTTAGTTAGACTTTTGAACAATCATAAGCAACTATGTAGGAGGTGCAATTAGAATCTTAACATAAGTATGTTAAAAATACTCAAAGCAGGAGCGCCTGGGTGGCACAGTCAGTTAAGCATCTGCCTTCAGCTCAGGTCATGATCCGGGGGTCCTGGAACCCAACAGCCCCCATCAGGCTCCTGACTCAATGGAGAGCCTGCTTTTCCTCCTCCCCACCCCCATCATGCTGCTTTCTCTCTATCTTTCTCTCAAGTAAATAAATAAAATCTTTAAAAAAATATTCAAAGCAAAATTTTACTTGGCTGAAAGTCCATGTTTGTTAAAACTATTCTATGAACTCTTTCCAAGTAATTTCAGATTAATATGATAACAGCTGCTAATTAAACTATGAAGGAAATTAGTGAATTAATTGTGGTTATCTTGGAACAACAGTCTTCCAGAAGATTGTGGTGTGAGCAAGACTTGCTTAAAATTGCTTATTTCAAAAATAGTTTAGAGAATAAAATAGTAAGATCCAATGGGAAGAGAGAGAAAGAAACATACAACATTAGTAGAGAAAAAGCAAACTCCTTAACTTTGCCTATAAGTATGATTTACAAAGGAATATTGGATTAGAATACAAAAACAGATACATCTTTCAGTTGTATTTATTTAAAGTATACTATTAAAATCAATGGCACAAATACAGGTATCCAATTAGAAACCATAGTCTCTGCAAAATCTCATAATGTGATATTTGACCAGATGTTTTCATCGTTTCTCTAAGCCTGATTTGAACCTTTCAGGTGTTTTCAAATTTTTCATCTGTCTAAGTAAAACAAGCTTCCACTTAATCTATTCTCCTGATTACCAGACCAAAGTTCTTAGGATTATAACCATGTAGCACTAAAGGCATTTAAAAAATAATAGGATGAGTACTGCAATAGTCAGTAGTCCATGACCAGCAAGGATCTGGTCTATCAGATATCAAAAGAAATAGAAGGAAAAGAATTTATTTGTGTGATTCCTGATGTGATTCCTGATGTAATTCCTGATTCCTGATGTAATGATAAAAACATCAATAGGGGCAACTGGGTGGCTGAGTTGGTTAAGCCTCTGACTCTTGGTTTCAGCTCAGATCGGGGTTGTGATCTTGGCATTGTGATCTCAGGTTTGTGAGATTGAGCCCCATACCGGGCTTCACACTAGGCGCAGAGTCTGCTTAACGACTCTCTCTGTCTCTCCCTCTGTCCGTTGCTCTCCACCCCAGCTAAATAAATAAATTTTTCTGAAAAAATGAATTTAAAGTAATGAGCTCTGCCCTCTGCTAATGTGGCCAGGTTACCCACTCTGCCAGGAAACTTCAAGATCTCTGGAGGAATTTTCTGTGAACAAGGGGATTAATGGTACAATTTAGCCAAGTGCCTCATTTTGCTGCTGTTTACAATAGTTTTGGATTTTCCTTGTGACTCTAACCTTAGAATGGGGCCATCCCCTTGTAGATCCTTTTATGCATCTTCATGATGACTCTTTATCACAGCAATATTCTGTTGGGCTGGTCCTTCTGAGTACAGGAAAAAAATGGCTGTATTTCAGGGTTGAGTCAGTATGTGTATACAACACATAAAATCACAGAAGATAATCCAAGTCCAGCTTTGTCCCTCTCTCAATTAGAAAGAATTCTGTTAGATTAACTCATCATACTCTTTTTCTCATTTGACATGCTTCCACGTGGAAGTTGTTTCTTTTACTTTTTAAAAATAAACAAAAATTTAAAAATTCTTTTTTGTTTTTCCCATCCCTACCCTACTTTTAGGCTTAACTTTGCTCTCCTAGATATTCATACAACTTTTCAATCCTTGTTTTCAAACACTACTTTCATTTATCTACAAATATACCATATAAATAGTTTCTAGGCAATAAGATTAGAGAAATGTGCTAAAGATTGATAACTATATAAAGGTGTAAGAGACAGTCCCTAGCTTCCAAAAGCTATTCTCTAAGCAGGAAGAGAAAACAGGCCCTGGTACAGTCAAAGAGCAAAAACAACAAAAGACTATTCAAATATATTCTAATCCACCAAAACTTAGGGAGTGCAGAAAGCACCCTAGAATTCAAGCGCTGAGAAGATGGGTGTAGGCAAGGTGGGGCTCATGGCAGAGCAGGTTGGAGCCAAGACAACTTCATTTGGGGTGGTGGACCTTTCAACACTGCCAAATCCCTGGTGAAGGCTACCCTACAACAACCATCCACTGCTTTGGGTGGAACAGAGGGCAAGAAGCTGAACTCAGGGCCAGATCATCTGGTTCAAACCCTGGATCTGCTACTCAACAACTACAGGCAAGTAACATAACTTCAGTGTCAATTGGTTTCCTCAACAGTAATAGAGTTTGCCAAGTATGAAATAAGTTAAAACATGCAAAATACTTAATACTATACCTGACACAGCAGAAGCACTAAATACACATTTGCTATTACTACCATTATCAGCTGCTGATGACATCATGGGCTTCTAAGAGCACATCTAAGTTTTAAGCACCACCCCTGGCCACAAAGATGTGTACCTAGTCTTGAATCACAAGACATGTCACTCTCTTTTTTTAGCAAGCAAATTCAAACTGCACAGTTATTTTGTGAATGGGAGCTGATAGGAATGTAAGTTGGAGGAAAGAAGAAAAGAAGAAAAAGTGGTGATAGTGATCACATCTCCTTCAATTTCAGGTCATACTTTCCAAACCAGCCTTAACTATGATGCCTTGAGTTCTGAGTTAGTAACAGAATGTGCACAGTTTTTACCTTTTTATGTTTTGATAAAAATTCACAAATTCTTAAGTAATTTTCCAAACAGTCTTTTTGCCCCCATCATCCTATTTTGTATATTCATTACAAAGGCTGGCTCAGAAGCACCGCTTGTTTTACTTTTTTCTTTCTTTCTTTTTTTATTGGAGTTCAATTTGCCAACATATAGCATAACACCCAGTACTCATCCTTTCAAGCGCCCCCCTCAGTGCCCGTCACCCAGTCACCCCAACCCCCCACCCACCTCCCTTTTCCACTATCCCTTGTTTGTTTCCCAGAGTTAGGAGTCTCTCATGTTTTGTCACCCTCACTGATATTTTCACTCATTTTCTCTCCTTTTCCCTTTATTCCTTTTCACTATTTTTTATATTCCCCAAATGAATGAGACCATATAATGTTTGTCCTTCTCCGATTGACTTATTTCACTCAGCATAATACTCTCCAGTTCCATCCACCTCCTAGCAAATGGTCTGTATTTGTCAGCACAGCAGGCCCCTCCCCCAGAACACCACTTGTTTTTCTAAGTGCCCTTCTTATTGGTGTGTAAAACTCTGTCTCACCTTTCATCCTCAATGAATAGCCTTAAGATGCTTTAACTTATCTCTAGGAGCCCCAGCAAACTGCCACATACTTCGCTCTCCCATGCCATGACTAGCATTTAAAAGTATAGTAGTGCCCCTGGAAAGAGGCTTTTTGGTGGCATCTGGAGTGGGTAGATTGATAGTTGACATCAATGCCTCCAATTGTGGGTTTTTTAAAATTTTATTTATTTATTCATGAGAGACACACAGAGAGAGAGAGAGAGAGAGAGAGAGAGAGAGAGAGGCAGAGACACAGGCAGAGGGAGAAGCAGGGTCCATGCAGGGAGCCGGAGTTGGGACTTCTCCAGGACCACACCCTGGGCCAAAGTCAGGTGCTAAACCCCTAAGCCACCCAGGGATCCCCTCCAGTTGTGTTTTTTATTGAAACACTTATAGGAAGAACTCAAGAGCTGGGAGAGCCCAAGAGCCCCAAGGCAGGACATGCTCAGATGTAGATGAGAGCTATCATCAATAGTTAACACTGGTGCAGGAAGGGGGGGAGGGGCGTAATTTGGAAATCAAATCTCTGTTTACTTTAAGTGTGCATGTTAACATCATGTTCATGTGTCATTCTGTTAAGGAGACTTAGATAGTTCAACTAACCTGAAATAATTAGCACCTGGAACACTTCACAAGAAAGGTGAAACAGGGCAGCCCAGGTGCCTCAGCGGTTTAGCACCGCCTTCGGCCCAGGGACTGATCCTGGAGACCCAGGATCGAGTCCCACGTCAGGCTCTCTGCATGGAGCCTGCTGCTCCCTCTGCCTGTGTCTCTGCCTCTCTCTCTCTGTGTGTCTCTCATGAATAAATAAATAAAATATTTTTTAAAAAAAGAAAAGTGAAACAAAAATGCAAAGTCTCATTGTTGTCATCATCATATTATAACAATAGAAGCCGCCTCTGCTGCGTAACAAATACTTTGAAACAAGTTTCAGATCTCAAAAAAGCTGATGTATTTTATAGAAGACCTCTTGAGAGTCCTATATAGAAAGCTATAATCATAAACCAAAATCAAGAGTAAGGAGATTTTCCATAGGAGAGAGTAAAAAGGAACAGATGGAGGAAATGAAAGGAATGGAATGAGAAAGGCAAGTTAATAAGCAGATAGAATTAAACAGAGTGATACCGTTTTCCTTTATAGCTTAGCATTACCAGTAGGAAGAACAGCAAGGGTTTCTCCTCACCCTGATTTTAAAGGTCAGCATTTCTATTTCAATTGCTAAAACCACTAAAAAATAAATGAGAAGATTACAAATCTAACAGACCCTTCAAAACACTTCAGAATAAGACAGAACATAGAATTTAAATCCAGGAATTACTGGATTCTAGGGATGTGTGAGGCCATAGAAGATGTAATAGCATGTAAGTTAGGAGCATCAAAATGATCTGTTATTCAAAATAGTAACAATGTCTATAAATTTTAGGCTAAGTATGAGGCATACTTGAAATAACTAGAACTACTAAAAGAACACGTGGAGAACATAAATTCAAAACAGTAAAGAGGGAGTAGTCAGAATGAGGAAGAAAATCCAAGAGTATAGAGAAAAAAAATACAGAATAATTAGGCAAATAAATAATGGGTAATAATATACAAGACAAATATTAACCCCAAAAAACTTAGGTTTTTAAACAAAATACATAACCACAATTAAAAACAATTGCTACATGATAATAAAATGTTTGGTTTGCTTGTGCACACCTAATCGCACCGCCTTACAGTAGATATAACAAAAACTCACAGAAATACCAGGAAAAAATTACAGTGAAGGATTTTCACACACTCGTCTCTTTTTGATCAAACAAGAAAAATACAATTTTGGCTAAAATTAATTTAAACAGTACCATTGACAAGTTTGATGATGATGAACATATCACACACAACATTTGGAAAATAAACCTTTTACTTTTAAAGTACATATAGAACATGTCCACATTTGACCATATGCTTCACCAACAAAGGAATTAAGTTAGAAATCAATAACGTAAAGAAACCTCAGGAAGAAGCACAGAACATTATTAATCCATGAGGAAGTGAGAAAAAATAATAATGAGTATTAGAACATGTTTGTAGTGAATGATAATTAATATAAGTTCCACAAATCGAAACATGAGGGATATAACTAAGGCAGTAATCAGGGGGAAATACACACTTAAGAAGCCTACATTAGAAAATTAATGGGCAAAATATCCTATCTGATAAGGAAGAAAGAAGCAGTATAATCAATCTTTTAAAGTTATGATGGCAGGACTTGCAGCTATAAGCATGTCAAAAGTTCAGCAAATTCTCCCCCCAAGAAACAAGTATAAAATGGCAAAATTGTCTAAATCAGCTGCAGTAGGACTTTGGAAACTAGCTAAAAACAAATAACAAACGAAGGCATGTGTATTCATGAAATGCTGCGAGAAATGCAGATAAGGACTGTCAGTCAATCTGAGGCCTCTGCAGCTGGGACTGCTCCCTCCACCACTTCCCAGCTCACTTAGTAAGAATGAAAGTTTTACCAGGTGGAGCTGGGCATGAACACCAGCCCATTTGCTGCCACAGGAAAAGGATTTGATTTGGAGTAGAAGATGAAAAGCTCTGCTAGACACAATGAAAGTAAAATATGAGACTTGGTAGGTAACAACAACAAAAGAAAATCTACAGATCTGTAGCCTGAGTATGTAGTTCTGGTGAGGGTAAGTGACAGACCACCAGAAATTTAATGGGGAGATCTCAAAAATGAGAGACCATCAGAGGACTGGATGTGCTCTCTACACATTCCTTTATCTCTGTGAAAATATGTACAAGTGCAGGGGAACTCCAGAAGAGCAAAGCATTAAATAAAAGCCAATGCAGACTTGACAACTGGCTGAATTTTAAACGAACCCATATCCAATCTGATCTATCAGCAGACGGTGGATGACTTAC
Organism: Canis lupus familiaris; assembly: GCF_011100685.1. Classification (NCBI taxonomy): domain Eukaryota; kingdom Metazoa; phylum Chordata; class Mammalia; order Carnivora; family Canidae; genus Canis; species Canis lupus. Next base: position 48,367,915 of record NC_049223.1, on the reverse strand, counting down.
ACATTTTGAGGTATGTGAGCAGAATCTCTGCCCAAATTATTGATTTATCATTAAGTTATATAAACACAGGAGTGATCTCTGTGAAGTCAGGCTATAAAATAAGAATAGCACAAACTACCTACTAGGATGATTATAATTAAAAAGGCAAAAATAGTAATAGTGGGGCATGAGGGTGGCTCAGTCAGTTAAACATCTGCCTTCAGCTCAAGTCATGATCCTGGGGTCCTGGGATCAAGTCCTGCATCAGGCTCTCTCTTAGTGGGGAGTCTGCTTCTCCCTCTTCTGTGCCCCTCCCCCTAACTCTTACTCACTTGCTCACTCTCTCAGATAAATCTTTTTAAAATGTGTTGATAATAACACAAACTGAACAGAAATAGCAGCAGCCATACACCAAAGGGGAAATAGATTTACACAATTTCAGTCCAAATAAGTTACTAAGAACAATAACAAAAGCCATAAGGGGAAAAAGCCAGAGTTGCTAAAATATACAGTTTGTAATTATAACAAAAAATGAAGCATGTCAAAAAAAAAAAAAAAGAAAAAGAATGGTGTGACCTCATACAAAGGAAGAAAAAGGCAGTTGATAAAACCAACATTGATGTTGGGTTTAACAGACAAAAATTTCAAAAGTGGGTAGGGCACTTGGGTGGCTCAGTCAGATAAATGTCCAACTCTTGATTTGGGCTCAGGTCTCGATCTCAGCCCATTGAGTCCCTCGTGGGGCTCCCTACTCTGCAGAGAGTCTGCTTGAGAATCTCTCCCTCTGCCTCTCCCCACTCCCCACTCTCTCATGCTCTCTTTCTCTAAAATAAATAAATAAATCTTTTAAAAAATTCAAAGTGGTGATTACAAATACACTCAAAGAATCAAAAAATACTATATGCAAGAATTAGAGGAATAATACTATGACAAGAATCAACAAATAAGGACTTTCAATAGAGAACTCAAAAACTACAAAATGAACCACATGGGATATACAGGTGAAAAGCACAATAACTAAAATGAGAATTGTACTCGATGGACACAATAGCAAATTTAAAATGGCAAAAGAATTGGGAACTTGATGCTAGGTCAATGAAAATAATACAATTTAAGAAAGAGAGAGAAAGTAAGATTGAAAAGAATGAACTAAGAGGAGATAACACCAAGCATACCAACATACATGTAATATTAATCCCAAAAGGAGAAAGATATTTCAAAAAATATTTGGAAAAGTAATGTCCACAAACAGTTGCTAAAAGCATTAATTTTTTAAAAAATATTTTTCTCCAGATCCATAAAGTTTCATGAATTCTAAGAAAGACAAATATAAAGAGATCCATCCCTAGATAAAACATACTAAACTGATGAAATTCAAAGAAAGAGGAAAATAGTAAAAGTGGCAAGATAAAAACAAGTCAGCACGTGCAGGAAAACACATGTGATTAACAGGTGACTTCTCCATAAATAATGGAGACCAGATGGCAGTAAAAGTAATATTTAAAGTGTTGGAAAAATAAACAAAAAAACAAAAGAATCCTATGAAGTAGTAATTCTGCACTCAGGAAAACTTATTATTTCAAAAATAAAGGTAAAATCAATACATTTCAATACAGATTAAAAACAGAAACAATTTTCTGCTAGTTGATCTGCCTTATAAGAAATCCTACAGAAAGTCCCTCAGGCTAAAACACACAGCAATGACTTGAATATACAGAACAACATGAAGAATACTGAAAATATATTTGTTAATCTCTTATCTGTTAAAGAATTTATATCTAGAATATAAAAAGAGTGCTTTAAAACTCAAAAACCAAATAACCCAACTGCTATTAGTAATAAAGAGAAACAAACTACTGATACATGTTACAACTTGTATACATCTCAAAAAAAAAAAAAAAAAGTTCTACTAGGTAAAAGAATCCACACACAGAAGACTGCATATTTTAAAATTCCATTTATAACTGAATAGTCCTATAACCATTCATGAAAAGTGAACCATTGCTTTCAAAGTACCCATATTACAAAAAATCACTATATTTGGATGGCTTTACTTTGAAGTTCTAGAAATATTTTTAAAAACATAAAATTCAATCTCAAAAGAATATGTTCTGAGGATTTAATGTATTCCATGGTATATAGTCTTTGCTATTAATATATTGTACACATGAAAGCTGCTGAGAGTAAATCTTAAGTATTGTCATAAGAAGGAAGGAAGGATGGAAGGAAGGAAGGAAGGAAGGAAGGAAGGAAGGAAGGAAGGCCGGCCACCCATGTGAAGTGATAGATGTATTAATTATCTTGATCACAGCAATCATTCCACAGTATATATGTATACCAAATAATCATGTTATATACTTTAAATATATACAATTTGTCAATTATTCCTCAATGTGTATTATGTGTTATTTTATTCATATTAGACATAGAAAATATTAAAATATAATAATTACATATCTAGAAAAATTAAATCGTCTCTCTGCTTCACACCATACACATACAAAATAAGTCATTTCCCAGTGAATTCAAAGAAAATACAATGCAAAACATAAAATATTTAAACATTTTCTAAGATAGTTCATATCTTTATGATCCTGGAGTATGAAAGTGTTTTTTTAACAAGACTTAGCAAGTTTCTTCCATTATTAAGAGATAGCAATAAAAAGAGGGAAAGCACAAGCCACACCCAAGCCACATCACAAATCTTTGCAACCTATATAACCAACAACAGATTAGAATTACTGTAGTTAAAATTTAGAGAAGTTAAAAGTTGAACACAGATTTTCAACTGTGGGCAGGGCTTGTTCAAGGGTCAACTCTGTGATGTGTTTATAAAGAACTCCTGTAGGTCAATTAAGAAAAACCAGCAAAACCCAGTATATTAACAGCAAAAATTCCAAACAAATATTTCAGAAGATAGAAAATACAATTATTAGCATTGATAAGAAATACATTAAAAGTATCAAATTCATTATTAATCTGGAAAATGAAAATTGAAATCAGAATGAGATACCATTTCTCACCAGACTGACAAAAAAAGGCCATAATTACCAAATATTGGTTAGAATATAATGCAATGGGAACTGTCCTACGCTGTGGGTGGGAACACATATTAGTCAACCATACTGAACAACGGTTCCAAATGATCTAGTAAAATCTCTTACGTACACACCCTCTGGTGCAGCAACTTCAATTCTAAATATATATAGTACGTGTGCACCAGAAAACAGGTATGCACAAGAATATACAGAGCTGCATTATTTGTAAAAGCAAAAGATAAGTCGCAGATGATTACATATGGTATCATTCAATTATATGAAGTTCAAAATTAAGCAAATACGTTTTAAAACTTTATACTAGGTGGCTAGACTATAAGTAAAATCAAGAACAGGTAAAAATCAGGAGAGGGATTATTGCCAGGACGGCAAGGAGAAGAATGCCCTGGTGAGGGACATATAGGGAACTTCTCAGATACATATACTGCTCTACTTACATTGCGTCCTGGGTACATGGGTGCTCATTTTATTAGTTTTTAAGCCTTATGTTATGGTTTATACAGCTTTTAATGGATGCCATGTTTCATGATTTTAAAAATTGACTCTCTACATTAAAACTCCAACTCAAAATTCACTCACAACTTTCCCTGTCCCCAATTACAAGCTGTTCTTGAGACCTGGTGGTTTTGTGGCCAGCCAGCCCAGTTTTGTGGCCAACCCCTCAGTTCTAGGCAAGCCAGGAGAGTTGCATCTGCTACCTGGAGAGTCTCAAGCAAAAAGGACAGGATTTGCTTTTTTACCTCTCCTGAACATCCATTACCTTGGAGCAGAGGAATTTATGTTATCCCTCAGGGACCACTTCTCCCCCATTCCTCTTCAAAGCCTTTTATTTGGTGTTAAGAGATGAGGAGGTAAGAAAAGGAGAGGAAGAACACATAACTCTTACTGGTCACTGTTGCCATCTTCTTTTTTGTCATTGCTTATCAGTTGAGACGGACTTGTGACAACGACCTTGGTGAATAGACGTTGGCCCTCTTATAGGGCACAGGTATGACAACACCAGCTCTATGGGGCCTCTCTAGCACATACCTCCCCCTCAGATGGGAATCCCTATTTCTGGTCAATCTCTTCCTGGCCTGGTGACACACCCTACCTCCTTTTCTGCTCAGATCCTACCTGATGTCCACTCAACTTGTCCTCTCAAGCCCTGCTTTCTTCTCTGGCTTCCACTTGATGTGGACAACCCCATATCATTGCCACACCATCAGTACGAGTTCAGGCCTCCTGTTGTTACCCTCTCCCTCAGCCATGCTGTCTGTCTCCAATCATCAAAACTCTCCTCAAAAGGCAGAGGGAGCGGGAGAGCAAGCCCACTGCCTAAGTAAATACCCAACAGGAAAATAAGGTTCCAGGCTTCCCTCCCATGGCCTCCCAAACTTCTATGAAGGATTCTCCTGGGACTACTCTTATTTCATGAGCATCCTCCCCATAGCAAATAGGGTAGAGGAAAGAGCCTCAACACCACCTCAGACCAGAACCAATAGTCCTCTTTCCAAATCTTTCCCAGTTTTCGTCTGACTTAGACACAGAGGGGCAGGAATGAGAAGCAGGTTTATGGTAACAAGACTGGTGCTTCCCCATTTCTGTACTACGCAGACAGCTGTCTGGCCCAATCTGAGGGACTAAGCACCTTGTGTCTTGGGCCGAGGAAACCATGGTGCCAGTGCCTCATTCACTGTGGGACATAGGCTCTGGGAAACCAGTCTTTCTACCCTTTCCTCCTTGAACATAAATGTCAAAGACACAGTATAAGATCTATTCCCAACGCTCAAAACTCTCCACTGTGGCCACGCCCTAGGTCACCAATGCATTTTCAGGAAGGCTCCATCACCTGTTCACCTGTTAGCAACATGCCAATCTTCTCTAGGAGATGCTTTTAGTGAATAGTGAGGTCAACTATATCACTGCCTTGTCACTCAGGGGCTGCAAGCGAGAAGCCCCTGGGAAGCACTTACAAGGTCCTGAGGCCTGGCCCTATCCCCGACCAAGTGAATCAGCATCTCCGCAGCTGAAGCCGAGCACAGGGGAGCTTTTCAATGGTCCCTTGATGCAGTTTATCACATGTAAATTGTACATCGATAAAGCTTATTTTTTAAGACCCTCTGGGTAATCAAATAGTGCTCTAAAACTTTTATAACAGACTAGATAACCTTGAGAGAAAAATTAGTATCATGGTAAAGAATATTGTAGTGTGACAGACCTGAAAGGAGCATGTCTTCATGCTATTCGTGATGCTTCCTTGCCTTAGCCGACTGGTTAATGTATTATCTATGTTCATAGGAAAAGGGCGTTCCATCATCACCAGCAGTGTTCGGTAATATGTGGCACCATCTACATTTAAAAAGAGAATTGCGATGCCTAAAATATTTTCATATCTACCAAAAGAATTTTTCTGAGTTTCCGACTGACATCAACTGATGAAAATTGGCAAAGAATTCTTGATGAAATTAAGATTTAACTTTGGCTAACCAACTTGCCTAGCTGGGATGCCGGTCCCTTACCTGGGAACTTTCTCCCAGACATCTAACAACCTGTCTGCCAAAGGCTATAAAACCCAGACCTGTTCCAAGCACCACCTAATATGAGACAAGGACAAACGTAAACTCACAGCCAATAGCATACTGACTTGACATTAATGTGTGATATTTGGCTACATAAACAGCTAGTCCAATCTTAATCTTCCACTCATAATATTCTTCTCCTAGATCTTTTTTATTTTATTTAAATTCAATTAATTAACATATAACATATTATTAGTTTCAGAGGTAAAGGTCAGTGATTCATTAGTCTTATATAATACCCAGTGCTCATTACATCACACTTATGGGCCCTCCTTAAAGTCCATCACCCAGATACCCCATCCCCCTACTTCCCTCCCCTCTAGCAACCCTCAGTTTGTTTCCTATAATTAAGAACCTCTTATGGTTTGTCTCCCTCTCTGATTTTGTCTTCTTTTATTTTTTCCTCTCTCCATCTATGATCCTGTTTTATTTCTCAAATTTCACATGAGTGAGATCATATGATAATTGTCTTTCTGTGATTGACTTATTTCACTGAGCATAATATCCTCTAGTTCATCCATGTCATTCCAAATGGCAAGACTTAATTTTTTGACAGCTGAGTAGTATTCCATTGTATACATATACCACATCTTCTTTTACCACTCATCTGTCGATGGACATCTGGGCTCTTTCCATACTTCAGCTATTGTGGACATCGCTGCTATACACATTGGGATAAAAGTGCCCCTTCAGATCACTACATTTATATCTTTGGGATAAATACTCAGAAGTTCAATTGCTGGGTTGTAGGGGTAGCTCTTTTTTCCACTTTCTGAGGAACGTCCATACTATTTTCCAGAGTGGCTGCACAAGCTTTCATTAGCACCAACAGTGTAAGAGAGCTTACCTTTCTCTGCATTCTCACCAACATCTGTTATTTTCTAACTTGTAAAATTTAGCCATTCTAACTGGTATAAGGTGACATCTCATTGTGATTTTCATTTGTATTTCCCTGGTGCTACATTTTTTTCACATGTCTGTTGGCCCTTTGTCTGTCTTCTTTGGAGAAATGTCTGTTCATGTCTTCTGCCAATTTCTTGACTGGATTATTTGTTTTTAGGGTGTTGAGTTTAATATGTTCTTTACTGATTTTGGATACTAGCCCTTTGTCTGATACATCATTTGCAAATATCTTCTCCCATTCTATTGGTTGTCTTTTGGTTTTATCAACTGTTTTCTGTGCAAAAGTTTTTTTCTTGATGAAGTCCCAATAGTTCATTTTTGCTTCTGTTGTTTCTCCTAGGTCTTTGATCTATCAGTCCCCAGACAAACCTGATTAGCAGAGCCTGCATTGCTGAATATATACAAGATTACATCCTTCTCTAACAAGACAAAATGAAAGCCCTTGTCAAAGATTTGCTATAAAAATGCTAGCAGAAAACAAAAATTAGATGCAAACAAAATTTATCTAGAGAATGTTTAAATAAGAAATAAGTGAAATAATTTTACCTAAATAACTCACAAATATATCCACTGATTTTTTAAGAGAGAGAGAGAAACCACATATACACAAGCAAGAGTGTGGGGGACAGATGGAAAGAGAGAGAGAAAATCTTAAGTAGGCTCCACATCCAGTGTGGAGCCCTACTCAGGGCTCAATCTCATGACCCTGAGATCATGACCTGAGCCAAAAGCAAGGGTTGGATTCTTAACTACTGAGCCTCCCAAGTGCCCTGGCCATTGATTTTTGATAAAGCACAAAAACAGTCTATATATTCAACAAGTGGTACTGGAACTACTGAACATCTCTATGCAAACATAATGAGCCTTAATATAAACTTTACATGTAATACAAAAGTCAACACAAAATGGATTATACCTCTTCAAGATTCTGATTTTAAATTATTGGGGATTATACCCAAGAGTAGGATTGCTAGATCATAGGATAGTTTTATTTTTAATTTTTTGAGGAGCTTCTACACTGACTTCCATTGTGGCTGTACTATTATACAATCCCACTAATGATGTATAATGGTTCCAATCTCCCCACATTAGTGCCAACACTTACTGCCTTTCCTTCTTCCTTTTTTTTTTTTTTTTTTTTTCATAATAGCCATCCTAACAAGCATGAGGTGGTATTTCATTGTGGCTTTGATTTGCATTTCCCTGGTGATTAGTGTCACTGAGAATTTTTATATACTTGTCAGCCATTTTAATAAGCTTATGCCCTATTTTCTTCAAGGAGTTTTACAGTTTCAAATGCCACACTCACGCCTTTAATCCATTGAGTTGATTTTAGTGTGTGATGTAAGATAAGTTTCTAATTTCATTCTTTTGCATTGATGTCAAGTTTTTCCAGCACAATTTGTTGAAGACACTATCTACTATCCTTTCCCTATTAGATATTCTTGGCATTCTCACCAAAAATCAGTTGACCTTACGTGCAGGTTTTTTTCTGAACTCTCTATTCTGTTCTATTGATCTATATGTCTGTGTTTATATGTGTGACATACTGTTTTAATCACTAAAGCTTTGTAACGTGTTTTGAAATCAAGAATTGTGATGCCTCCATCTTTATTCTTCTTTCTCAAGACAGCTTTAACTATCTGAGGTCTTTTGTCCTTCCACATATATTTTAGGGCTATTATTTTCTACTTTTGTAAAAAAAATGCCATTGGGATTTTGATGGGGATAGCACTGAATGTGTAGATCACTTTGGGTAGTATGGGTATTTTAACAATATTTAATCTCTAAATGTATGAACATAGGATGTCTTTCCATCTATCTACCTCTTCTTTAATTTTTTTCATTAATATGTTGTAGTTCTCAGCGTCGAAATCAGAGTCTCAAAGAGATATGTGCATTCCCATGTTTACTGCAGCATTAGTCACAATAGCCAAGACATAGAAACAACATAAATGTCCATTGATTAATGAATGGATAAAGAAACTGAGGTAAAAATATAAACTGATATGTTATTCAGACTTTAAAAATAAGAAAATCCTGACATATGTGACTTCATGGATGAACCCAGAAAACATAGTAAGTAAAACAACCCAGTCACAAAAGGACAAATACTGCATGATTCCACTTATATAATTAAAATAGTCAAACTAATGGAAACAAAGAATGGTGGTTGCCAGGAGCTGGGGGCAAAAGGAAGTAGGGATTTGTTCAATGGGTATGAAGTTTCAGTTTTACAAGATGAATAAGTTCAAGAGATGTGCTGTACAGCATAGTGTCTACACTTAATAATTCAGTATTGTACCCTTAAAAATTTGTCAAGAGGGTAGACCTCATGTTAAGTGTTCTTACCACAAAAAAGGTGGGGGGGGGGGGTAGGAGGAAACTTTGGAGGTGATAGATTACCTTAACTGTGGTGATGGTTTCACAAGTGTATACACACCTCCAAACTCATCAAATTATACACATTAAATATATCCAACTTTTGGTATATCAATTATGCCTCAAAAAAGCTGTTTTATTAAAAATAATAAAAGAAAATACACATAAAAATACAATGATAACTATAGATTATGGATCAAAATGTAAAACATTATACTGTAAAATTTTTAGAAGAAAAACTCAGGTTTAGAAGTAAAAAACCTTAGTTACCTAAGTGTTAGAGTTCTTAGACATGATTCTAAAAGAACAACCTAAAAATAAATAAATAAATAAATAAATAAATAAATAAATAAAAATAAAAGAACTTATAAAAGCAAAGAATTATTAATTTAAACAAAATTTAAAACTTTTTTCTGTAAATGTCACTCTTAAGAAAACTTAAGGTCAAGCTAAAGACTGAAAGAAAACATTTACAAATCACATATCCAACAAAGGGCTTGTATCCAGAATATATAAGTAATTCTCAAAACTCAAATGATAACAATCCAATTAATAAATGAGCAAAGACAACAAGAGGGCAAAAGACAATTCAACAAAGAAGATATAAGGACGTTAAGTAAGCACATGAAAAGTTGTTCAACATGATTAGTCATTTGGGAAATGCAAATTAAAACTGCAATAATATGCCACTGTACATTCTTTAGAAAGAATAAAATTAAACATACTGACAATACCAGGTGCTGGCAAAGATATGGAACATCTAGAACCCTCAATCATTACTAGTAGGGATGCACAACTGTACAAACATTCTGAAAGAGATTTTGACAGTTTCTAGAAAGTTTACCATACACATTCTATATGACTCAGCAACCCCATCACTGGGCATTTACCCTAAAGAAATGAAAACTTATGTTCACATAAAAACCTGTAAAGAATGCATATAGCAGCTTTACTCATAATCACCAAAAGCTAGAAACAACCCAAATGTCTTATAACCAGTCAATGGATAAACAAACTCCAACATATCCATTCAGTGGAATACTAGTTAGCAAAGAAAAAGGAACTGTTGAAACATGAAAAACCTGGATGATCTCAAAGAAAGAAACGCACTTCAAAAAGTTACACCTTGCATGATTTCACTTATATGATACTGTTCAAAAGACAAAACTATAATAATGGAGACCAGACCCATCTGCTGGTTGGGTACCAGGAGTTAGAGGTGGAAGGAAGATATAATGATAAAGGTATAGCAGGAGCAAGTTTATCCTGACTGCCCATCCTGATTGTAGCAGTGATGACACAAATCAACTCATGCATTAAAATTCATAGAATTCTACAACCCTTACAAAATGTTAATATGTCACTGTATGATACTAAAATTTTATTTTAAAAAAATTGGGTATAGTCAACATACAATGTTAGTTTCAGGTGTACAACATAGTGATTCAGCTTCTCTATATATTATGCTGTGCTCACCACAAATGTAGCTGCCATCTGTCACCCTGTAATCCTCTTATAGTATTAACTACATTCCATGTCCTACACCTTTTATTCCCATGACTTATTCATTCTATAAGTGGAAGCCTGCACCTCCCACTCCCCTTCACTCATTTTGCCCATCCTCCTACCCTTCTCCCTCTGCTGTCAGTTTCTTCTCGGTATAAAACTTTTGAAGGTTTATATTTACCCATATAGAAGCATAAATGAACCTTGGGAAACAGACACTCTTATCCCTATACAACCTATTCTCCACAGAACAATTAGAGCAGTCCTTTTAAAATGAAAATTTGTTCATGTAAGCCTCTGCTCAAAACATCCAGGGCCTTCCCAATAACCTAAGAATAAAATCCCAGGTCTTGAGGACTTTGTGATCCTACCTGTGTCTCATTCTCTGCCTTCAATCCTTCTACTTCCCCCGGCATCCCTTTGTGCCAACCACACTGACCTCTTTGCTGTTCCTTAAAGCACATTCTGGTCTCAGGGCCCTTGCATTTGCAGTTTGTTCTGCCTAGAATTCCTTTCCTTCAGACATCACAGGACCTGCTCTCCCCTTTACTCAGGTCTCCATTCAAACCTTATTTCTTTAGGGAGGTCTTCTGGGACCACCCTATCTAAGGTAACAAGCCCCAGGTAACAGACACTACTTTTTACTATTATTATCATCATAGTGCTTACCTCAACTGATAATCAATCAACCTTCTCTTCTCTCCTCACATTCTCTCTCTCTCTCTCTCTTTATTCAATGAGAACAGGCATTTGTTGGTTGGTGGGTAGGTGGGTGGGTGGGTGGGCTGGTTGGCTTTTTCAATGTTCAATCCTCAGGCCCTAGAATAACACCTGGCACATAGTAGGTATTCAAACTGTTGTGGAATCAATGTGCAAAATATAATTATTTTCAATGTACCACTCAGAAAGTCACAAGTAACTTTCATCATTTACTTTGTCCTGGTCAGCCCATTACTTGGCACTTCCCCCTGATCAATCAGGGGAACAATAGCTACTCAGCCCTCCTCCTGCCACCAGCGAATTATGAAAAATCTCAACTTCTTTCCTCCCTAGTAAAAAGAGAGAGGAGACTTTAAATACATACTAAATTTGCTGGAGTTACTTACTTCTGTGTTCTTAAAATATTATTAAATGTTATTTGGCCTATTGTTCTTTGTCAATGAGCTTTAATTCATCCTCCTATACTTTCTTTTTGCAACACTGGTTATTTTATGAAGAAATAACACTTTGAGCAAAAAATAAGAGTGCTTCTTTGATTTTTATATGGGGTTTGGGGAGGGTGAGGTATGCTTAGCCATTTATTTTAGACATATTTCATAGAATTCAAGGAAGCCCATTTTAGAAAATCACTGCATTCTCATCCCATCATATCTGCAGAATTAAATTACTTATGTTTCATTTTATTCTGAAAATAGCTTGTCATGAGCCAATTCTTTGTACCTTGGAACCTACATTTTGCTTGAAGAGGGAATAAGTATAAAGCCACATTTGTTAAATCTGAAGCTCTTCAATTGGTGGTTTAATGTTTTTTTCCAAAATTACAGACAAATGTTGAACTACGAAATGTTATATCTTCATTGCCAAATAGCCAATCTTTTCCCTGAGAAATTGCTAGCTGTGAGATCACTGATTGTATCTTTTCAATTGCACCATATTCCAAATATGAAATTTTAGCAATTGGAAATTGGCTAGGATGAAACACAAAAAGTCTCAAAGCCAGGCATTTTACAAACAGGAGATGTCTTAAAGTTTAATAAAAAATAAATTCTGAAAAAAAAAAAATAAAATAAAATAAAATAAATTCTGTCTTCCTTCCTTGAAACAATTTATCAGGGTATATTCCTAATTTTAAAAGGTATATTCCTAAACTTAAAATGAAGTTTAAAAAGAGAGACTACGCCTTTATTATAAAGGAGACTTGAAATGGTTCATTCATTGTATAATGTTTCCCAAGAATGGACAAATTTTAGAATTGTGCCTTTCTTTCTTCAGACTACTATTTCAAATAAATATTTTCTTTTATTTCATCCATAACATCACAAGTTGTGGTTAAAATTACACACCTCACACACACACACATACACACACACACACACACAAAATATGTAACAGAGTGACAATTTAGCTCCTTGGGTAAAAACTACATAAGCAGTTAGAAGAAAACATAACAAAAAAGTTTCATGACATTGGACTTGGCAATGACAGCATGGATATGATACTAAAAGCACAACCAACAAAGTCTAAGGTAGACAAAGGGACCACATGAAAGTAAAAATCTTCTACACCAAAAGACCCAATGAACAGAGTGAAAAGCAAACTATGGATTGGGAGAAAATATTTCCAAAGCATTATATCTGATAAGAGGTTGATATCCAGAATATATAAATGACTCCTAAAACTCAATCACAACAATATCTAATAACCTAATTTTAAAATGGGGAGGGGAGGTAAGATGGTGGAGGAGTAGGGCAACCCTAAGCTTGCTTTCTCCCTTGAACACAACTAGATAAATATCAAATCATTCTGAGCATCCAAGAAGTCAATCAGAAGTCTTAAAGAACAAAGCTGCATGTCTACAAACCAAAAAAAAAAAAAAAAAAAAAACTACCTGTGGAAGGGAGGAACCACAGAGAATTTGTGGGAGAAAAGAACGGTGGGTACTGCCTGGGCCTGGGAGCCCTGATCGTGGAGGCACTAGCAAGAGAAAGAAAAAGAACAGGGGGAAAAAAAGTGAAAACACACACAGGGAACTGCACAAAAAAAGCTATTCCTCAAAATTTTTGACAGGAAAAAGAAGATGGTTACAATACCCCCAGTTTTCTATAAACAGCAGAAATGCATAAGTTTTAGAGGTCTGCAACATTGCCAGGTTCCCATCTGGGAGCTGAGTTTTGCTCCAGTGAGAGAACAGAGCTGAGTCCCAGCAGCCTGAAGGCTGAGGATCCCCAGAATCGTGCAGGAAGAAGTGGTTCCCCTGCTTGGAGTGCATTTGGTAGAGGTGATACAGCCACTCTGCAGGAAAAGGACCCTGCCAGCACCATCAAACCATCCTGCTCACCAGTACAGAAACAGACGCCCACAGAGCACCGCAAACCCTGATGCAGGCTGTGTGTTGTGATTTACCATAAACTCCGAACCACTGTTAGGTCACGCGGCTGTCTTCTGCTGCAAGCTGGAACTGGCCACAACACATGAAGACCTTCCCCCAGAGGATCAGTGTGGGTCTGCTCAGCAGGAGTCTCTGAAGTAATGGGTATTAAAACACAGCCACAGCTGACATAGAACACAGGAGAGCTGTACTATTTGGCAGTTGTCAGCTTGGACATGGGGTGAGGGCATGATCCTGCCGGAAACCAAGGACACAGGCCTAGTCATTGCCCCTCTAGAGATCTTACTGAAGAAGGGTGGTGTGCATTTCCCCCTTGCAAGACAAGAGAACAGGGCACACCATTTTCTCCCCTCATCCACCAGCTTGATCCACCTCAGCAAACTAAACAGCACCAGCAAGTGGAGACCAGAGCCACCACACCAAGCACCCCCCTCCCCGCCCTAGAGGCATCTCCACTAGGGCAGTTTCACTTGAGAATCAAGGCAGCAGTCCTCTCACCCAGAAGACCAGCACAAACCCCTTGCTCACACCAAGTCAGCTGATTACAGAGTGCTGCAAAGCTTCAGCTCTAGCAGAAATGGAATCCAGTATCTTTTGGGAGTCCTTTTGTTTGTTTTTGTTTTTTTGTCTTTGTTTTTGATTTGTTTGGTTTTATTCCTTTGCTTATTCTGGACATAGGAAGAATATTTTTTATTTATTTTTTATATTTTTTTATTTTATTCTTTTCTTTTTCTCCTCTTCCTTTGTAACTTTTTTTCTATCAAGCTTCCTATAACAAGCAGACCAAAACACAGCTAAGATCTACCTTCCTTTATGCATTTTGTTTTATTTTTTGAAAATTTTTCTATGATTTTTAAATTCATATTTTGTTTTATTTTGCTTTTTATTTTCCTTCTCCAAAATGACAAGACAGGAATTCACCACAAAAGAAAGAACAGGAAGAAATGACAGCCAGAGATTTAATCAATGCAGATATAACTGGAATGTCTGAACTAGAATTTTAAACAATTATAGGGAGAAAAAAATTAAATTAATTAATTAATTAATTAATTAATTATAGGGATACTAGCTGGGCTTGGAGAAAGCATGGCAGACACTTAGAGAATTCCTTACTACCCAGAGATAAAAGAATTAGAGCCTAATCAGGCCAAAATTAAACAAATCAGGCCTCAACCAGTACATAAAGACTGAGATAATACCATGCACATTTTTATTTATTTTTATTTTTTTAATAATAAATTTATTTTTTATTGGTGTTCAATTTACCAACATACAGAATAACACCCAGTGCTCATCCCGTCAAGTGCCCCCCTCAGTGCCCGTCATTCATTCACCCCCACCTCCCGCCCTCCTCCCCTTCCACCACCCCTAGTTCGTTTCCCAGAGTTAGGAGTCTTTATGTTCTGTCTCCCTTCTGATATTTCCCACACATTTCTTCTCCCTTCCCTTATATTCCCTTTCACTATTATTTATATTCCCCAAATGAATGAGAACATAAAATGTTTGTCCTTCTCCGATTGACTTACTTCACTCAGCATAATACCCTCCAGTTCCATCCACGTTGAAGCAAATGGTGGGTATTTGTCATTTCTAATAGCTGAGTAATATTCCATTGTATACATAGACCACATCTTCTTTATCCATTCATCTTTCGATGGACACCGAGGCTCCTTCCACAGTTTGGCTATCGTGGCCATTGCTGCTATAAACATCGGGGTGCAGGTGTCCCTGCATTTCACTGCATCTGTATCTTTGGGGTAAATCCCCAACAGTGCAATTGCTGGGTCGTAGGGCAGGTCTATTTTTAACTCTTTGTGGAACCTCCACACAGTTTTCCAGAGTGGCTGCACCAGTTCACATTCCCACCAACAGTGTAAGAGGGTTCCCTTTTCTCCACATCCTCTCCAACATTTGTGGTTTCCTGCCTTGTTAATGTTCCCCATTCTCACTGGTGTGAGGTGGTATCTCATTGTGGTTTTGATTTGTATTTCCCTGATGCCAAGTGATGCAGAGCATTTTCTCATGTGCCTGTTGGCCATGTCTATGTCTTCCTCTGTGAGATTTCTGTTCATGTCTTTTGCCCATTTCATGATTGGATTGTTTGTTTCTGTGCTGTTGAGTTTAATAAGTTCTTTATAGATCTTGGAAACTAGCCCTTTATCTGATATGTCATTTGCAAATATCTTCTCCCATTCTGTAGGTTGTCTTTGAGTTTTGTTGACTGTATCCTTTGCTGTGCAAAAGCTTCTTATCTTGATGAAGTCCCAATAGTTCATTTTTGCTTTTGTTTCTTTTGCCTTCGTGGATGTATCTTGCAAGAAGTTACTATGGCGAGTTCAAAAAGGGTGTTGTCTGTGTTCTTCTCCAGGATTTTGATGGAATCTTGTCTCACATTTAGATCTTTCATCCATTTTGAGTTTATCTTTGTGTATGGTGAAAGAGAGTGGTCTAGTTTCATTCTTCTGCATGTGGATGTCCAATTTTCCCAGCACCATTTATTGAAGAGACTGTCTTTCTTCCAAAAGATAGTCTTTTCCTCCTTTATCGAATATTAGTTGACCATAAAGTTCAGGGTCCACTTCTGGGTTCTCTATTCCGTTCCACTGATCTATGTGTCTGTTTTTGTGCCAGTACCACACTGTCTTGATGACCACAGCTTTGTAGTACAACCTGAAATCTGGCATTGTGATGCCCCCAGATATGGTTGTCTTTTTTAAAATTCCCCTGGCTATTCGGGGTCTTTTCTGATTCCACACAAATCTTAAAATAATTTGTTCTAACTCTCTGAAGAAAGTCCATGGTATTTTGATAGGGATTGCATTAAACGTGTATATTGTCCTGGGTAACATTGACATTTTCACAATATTAATTCTGCCAATCCATGAGCATGGAATATTTTTACATCTTTTTGTGTCTTCCTCAATTTCCTTCAGAAGTGTTCTATAGTTTTTAGGGTATAGATCCTTCACCTCTTTGGTGAGGTTTATTCCTAGGTATCTTATGCTTTTGGATGCAATTGTAAATGGGATTGACTCCTTAATTTCTCTTTCTTCAGTCTCATTGTTAGTGTATAGAAATGCCATTGATTTCTGGGCATTGATTTCGTATCCTGCCACGCTACCGAATTGCTGTATGAGTTCTAGCAATCTTGGGGTGGAGACTTTTGGGTTTTCTATGTAGAGTATCATGTCATCGGCAAAGAGGGAGAGTTTGACTTCTTCTTTGCCAATTTGAAGGCCTTTAATATCTTTTTGTTGTCTGATTGCTGAGGCTAGGACTTCTAGTACTATGTTGAATAGCAGTGGTGAGAGTGGACATCCCTGTCTTGTTCCTGATCTTAGGGAAAGGCTCCCAGTGCTTCCCCATTGAGAATGATATTTGCTGTGGGCTTTTCATAGATGGCTTTTAAGATGTTGAGGAAAGTTCCCTCTATCCCTACACTCTGAAGAGTTTTGATCAGGAATGGATGCTGTATTTTGTCAAATGCTTTCTCTGCATCTAATGAGAGGATCATATGGTTCTTGGTTTTTCTCTTTCTGATATGATGAATCACATTGATTGTTTTACGAGTGTTGAACCAGCCTTGTGTCCTGGGGTAAATCCTACTTGGTCATGGTGAAAAATTTTCTTAATGTACTGTTGGATCCGATTGGCTAGTATCTTGTTGAGAATTTTTGCATCCATGGTCATCAGGGATATTGGTCTGTAATTCTCCTTTTTGGTGGGGTCTTTGTCTGGTTTTGGAATTAAGGTGATGCTGGCCTCATAGAACGAATTTGGAAGTACTCCATCTCTTTCTATCTTTCCAAACAGCTTTAGGAGAATAGGTATGGTTTCTTCTTTAAACGTTTGATAGAATTCCCCTGGGAAGCCATCTGGCCCAGGACTTTTGTGTCTTGGGAGGTTTTTGATGACTGCTTCAATTTCCTCCCTGGTTATTGGCCTGTTCAGGTTTTCTATTTCTTCCTGTTCCAGTTTTGGTAGTTTGTGGCTTTCCAGGAATGCGTCCATTTCTTCTAGATTGCCTAATTTATTGGCGTATAGCTGTTCATAATATGTTTTTAAAATCGTTTGTATTTCCTGGTGTTGGTAGTGATCTCTCCTTTCTCACTCATGATTTTATTAATTTGAGTCTTCTCTCTCTTCTTTTTAATAAGGTTGGCTAATGGTTTATCTATCTTATTAATTCTTTCAAAGAACCAACTCCTGGTTCTGTTGATCTGTTCCACAGTTCTTCTGGTCTCGATTTCTTTGAGTTCTGCTCGAATCTTAATTAACTCTCTTCTTCTGCTGGTTGTAAGATCTATCTGCTGTTTTTTCTCTAGCTCCTTTATGTGTAAGATTAGCTTTTGTATTTGAGTTCTTTCCAGTTTTTGAATGGATACTTGTATTGCGATGTATTTCCCCCTTAGGACTGCTTTTGCTGCGTCCCAAAGATTTTGAATGGTCGTATCTTCATTCTCATTAGTTTCCATGAATCTTTTTAATTCTTCCTTAATTTCCTGGTTGACCCTTTCATCCTTTAGCAGGATGGTCCTTAACCTCCACATGTTTGAGGTCCTTCCAAACTTCTTGTTGTGATTTAGTTCTAATTTCAAGGCATTATGGTCTGAGAATATGCAGGGGACGATCCCAATCTTTTGGTATCGGTTCAGACCCGATTTGTGACCCAGTATGTGGTCTATTCTGGAGAAAGGTCCAGGTGCACTTGACAAGAATGTGTATTCAGTTGAGTTTGGATGTAAAGTTCTGTAGATATCTGTGAAATCCATCTGGTCCAGTGTATCATTTAAAGCTCTCGTTTCTTTGGAGATGTTGTGCTTAGAAGACCTATCGAGTATAGAAAGAGCTAGATTGAAGTCACCAAGTATAAGTGTATTATTATCTAAGTATTTCTTCACTTTGGTTATTAATTGGTTTAAATATTTGGCAGCTCCCACATTCGGGGCATATATATTGAGAATTGTTAAGTCCTCTTGTTGGATAGATCCTTTACGTATGATATAGTGTCCCTCTTCATCTCTCACTACAGTCTTCAGGGTAAATTTTAGTTTATCTGATATAAGGATGGCTACACCTGCTTTCTTCTGAGGACCATTTGAATGGTAAATGGTTCTCCAACCTTTTATTTTCAGGCTGTAGGTGTCCTTCTGTCTAAAATGAGTCTCTTGTAGACAGCAAATAGATGGGTCCTGCCTTTTTATCCAGTCTGAAACCCTGCGCCTATTGATGGGGTCATTAAGCCCGTTCATGTTCAGAGTTACTATTGAAAGTTACTATTGAAAGGTAGTATCATCATGATATCTATTCAGTCCTTGTTTTTGTGGATTGTTCCACTGAATTTCTTCTTAAAGGGGAATTTTAAGAGTTCCCCTTAAACTTTCTTGCAGAGCTGGTTTGGAGGTCACATATTCTTTTAGTTGCTGCCTGTCTTGGAAGCTCTTTATCTCTCCTTCCATTTTGAATGAGAGCCTTGCTGGATAAAGTCTTCTTGGTTGCATGTTCTTCTCATTTAGGACCCTGAATATATCCTGCCAGCCCTTTCTGGCCTGCCAAGTCTCTGTGGAGAGGTCTGCTGTTACCCTAATACTCCTCCCCATAAAAGTCAGGGATTTCTTGTCTCTTGCTGCTTTAAGGATCTTTTCTTTATCTTTGGAATTTGCAAGCTTCACTATTAGATGTCAAGGTGTTGAACGGTTTTTATTGATTTTAGGGGGGGATCTCTCTATTTCCTGGATCTGAATGCCTGTTTCCCTTCCCAGATTAGGAACGTTTTCATCTATGATTTGTTCAAATACATATTCTGGCCCTCTGTCCCTTTCGGCGCCCTCGGGAACCCCAATGAAACATAGGTATTTCTTCCTCAGGCTGTCGTTTATTTCCCTTAATATATCCTCATGGTCTTTTAATTGTTTGTCTCTTTTTTCCTCAGTTTCCCTCTTTGCCATCAACTTGTCTTCTATGTCACTCACTCGTTCTTCCACCTCGTTAACCCTCGTCGTTAGGGCTTCTAGTTTGGATTGCTTCTGATTCAATTGATTTTTAATTTCTGCCTGATTGGATCTAAATTCTGCAGTCATGAAGTCTCTTGAGTCCTTTATGCTTTTTTTAAGAGCCACCAGTAGCTGTATAATAGTGCTTCTGATTGGCTTTCTGACATTGAATTGTAATCCAGATTTTGTAAGTCTGTGGGAGAGAGGACTGCTTCTGATTCTTTCTTTTGAGGTGAGGTTTTCCTTCATTTTGCTCAGTGCAGAGTGGCCGAAAACAAGTTGTATTGGGAAAAGGAGAAAAAGAGAGGAGAGAAAGAAGGAAAGAAAAGAGAAAAAGAAAAAAGGAAGAAAAATAAGGGAAGAAAAAGAGAAAGAAAAAGAAAGAATGGGAAAAAAAAGTGGGTGGGGGAAGCAAAGAAATCAAAAAGAAAAAAAAAATCAAAACCAAAACAAAACAAAGTAAAACACGGGGGAGTATCTTCTGATTCTGTATATACTTTAAGTCCCTTGACTTCCCCTGGACCTTGTCCGTCTAGCTGGTCTTCTGGGGGAGGGGCCTGTTGTGCTGATTTTCAGGTGTTAGCACTTGGGGGAGCTGCTCTGCCCCCTGCCTGGTGCAGGGCTCAGTGGGGGTTGTTTACCCGGTGAGGCCCCAGGAGGAGCAACCGCAGTGGCGGGGCCAGCTCTGGAGCCCTGGAGTCAGCCCCCGCAGTAACTCCAGAGCTCTCCGTCTGCAGGGCCTGGAGGCTCCGGGGCGGGGCCGCTGATCTGCTCAGCTCGGGGCGGGAGCGTCCTCGCTGTCCTGGGCCCTCCCGGCCTCTGCCTGTCCTTGGGGGGAGGCCGGATCCTGGGCTGTGTCCCGGCGCCCTGTGCTCTGGGGCCTGCGCTGTTGGATTCGCGCTCCCGCCCCGCAGCCCCCTCCGCAGAGCCGCCGCCCGAGCCCCTCCGAGCTGCTCCGGGTCCCGCCGTGCGCGCTGCAGCCCTTAGGGAGCTCGGCGCACTCTCCCGGGGCGCAGGTGTCTGTTACTGTCCCCGGGAGCCCGAGGGCATCCTCGCCCTCCTGGGTCCTGCTCCAGCTCCCCGCGAGCCCCTTTCCGCCCGGGAAGGTCGGTGCAGCTCCTGCTTCTCCGGGACGGGGCTCTCCCGTCCTGGGGACACTCGCCCCGGCCTCAGCCCAGCTCCTCGCGGGGCCCCTCCCCCTTGGAGGCCTTTTGTTTTCTTTATTTTTTTCCCCGTCTTCCTACCTGATAGAAGCGCGAACTCTTCTCACTGTAGCATTCCAGCTGGTCTCTCTTTAAATCTCAGGCCTAATTCATAGATTTTCAGGATGATTTGAAGGTTATCTAGGTAATTTGGTGCGGACAGGTGACTTGGGGACCCTACTCTTCAGCCATCTTGCCCCTCCTCCCCATGCACATTTTTAGATTGCAATGCTATGAAACTTGAAGCCAACTGTAAGAAAATATTTGGAAGGGCTGCAAATACATGAAGGCTAAATAAAGAACAGCCTACTAAAGAATGAATAGGTTAATCAAGAAATTAAAGAAGAAAATTTTAAAATACATGGAAGCAAATGAAAATAAAAACATAACAGTCCAAAACCTCTGGGAAATCAGTCCTAAGAGGGAAGTGTGTTGTAATACATGCTGACCTCAAGAAGCAAGAAAAGTCTCAAATACACAACCTAAACCACACACCTAAAAGAGCTAGAAAAGGAACAGCAAATAAAGCCTAAAGGCTGCAGAAGATGGGAAACAATAAATATTAGAACAAAAATAAACGATATAGAAACAAAAAACACTAGAGCGGATCAACGAAACTAAGAGCTGGCTTTTTGAAACAATTTATAATATTGATAAAGCCCTAGTCAGAGTTATCAAAAATAAAAGAGAAATCATCAATGAAAGAAGAGCAATCACAACCAACACCATATAAATACAAACAATTATAAGAGAATACTATGAAAAATTGTATGCAAACAAATTGGGCAGTCTGGAAGAAATGGACAAATTCCTAGAAACATACAAACTACCAAAACTTAAATAGGAAGAAACAGGAAATTTGAACAGATTCATAACCAGCAAAGAAATTGAATCAATGATCAAAAATCTCCCAACAAACAAAAGTCCTGAGCCAAATGGCTCTCCAGGGGAGTTCTACCGAACATTTAAAGAAGAGTTAATACCTATTCTCCAACTGTTCCAAAGAATAGAAATGGAAGGAAAACTTCCAAATTAATTCTATGATGCTAGCATTATTTTGATTCCAAAACCAGACAACATCCCCACTAAAAAGGAGAATTACAGGCCAATATCTCTAATGAACATGGATGCAAAAATTCTCAGCAAAATAGTAAATCAAAGTCAACAGTTACATTAGAAGAATTACTCACCATGATCAAGTAGTATTTATTCCTGGGCTGCAGAGGTATTTTAATATTCACAAGTCAATCAATGTGATACACATTAATAAAAGAAAGAACAAGAACCATATGATCTTGTCAAGAGGTGCATAAAAAGTATTTGACATAATACAGCATTCTTTCTTGATAAAAACCCTCAACAAGGTAGGGATAGAGGGAACATACCTCAACATCATTTTTATATATGAACAATGAACAACTAATTTCATCCTTAATGGGGAAAAACTAAGAGCCTTTCCACTACAGTGAGGAATAAGACAAGGATGTCCACTCTCATCATTATTATTAACATAGTTTTGGAAATATTAGTGTCACCAATCAGATAACAAAAAGAAATAAAAGGCATCCAAATCGGCAAGGAAGAAGACAGATTTTCACCATTTGCAGATACTCTATGTAGAAAACATGAAATACTCCACCAAAAAATTGCTAGAACTAATACATGAACTCGGCAAAATTGTAGGATATAAAGTCAATGTACAAAAATCCTTTCCATTTCTATACAGCAATAATGAAGCAGCAGAAAAAGAAATCAAGGAATTGATCCCATTTGCAAATGCACCAAAAATAATGAGATACCTAGCAATAAACCTAACTAAAGAAGTAAAGATCCATACTCTGAAAACTATAGAACACTTATGAAAAGAATTAAACAGTACAGAATGAAATGAAAAACCAATCCGTGCTCATGGATTGGAAAATGAATATTCTTAAAATGTCTATACTACTCAAAATAATCTAATGCAATCCCTATCAAAATACCAACAGCATTTTCCACAAAACTTAAACAAGTAATATTAAAGTGTGTATGGAACCATAGAAGACCCTGAATAGCCAAAGCAATCCTGAAAAAGGAAAACAAAACTGGAAGAATCATGGTTCCAGATTTCAAGCTATATTACAAAGCTGTAGCTGTATCATATATCAAGATAGTATGGTATTGGCACAAAAACAGACACTTAGATCAAGAACAGAACAGAGGACCCAGAAATGGACTCACAACCATATGGTCAACTAATCTCTGATAAAGCAGGAAAGAATATCCAATGGGAAAAAAGTCTCTTCAACAAATGGTGGTGGGAAAACTGGAAAGTAACATTCAGAAGAATGAAACTAGACCACTTTCTTACCCTATACACAAAAATAAATGCAAAATAGATGAAAGACCTAAATGTGAGACAGGAAACCATCAAAATCCTAGAGGACACTGGAGGCAACCTCTTTGACCTCAGTTGCAGCAACATCTTACTAAATATGTCACTGGAGGCAAGGGAAACACAAGTGAAAAAGAACTATTAGGATTTTATCAAGATAAAAAGCTTTTGCACAGTGAAGAAAACAATCAACAAAACTAAAAGGCAGCCTTGAGAATGGGAGAAGATAATTTGCAAATGACATATCAGATAAAGGGTTATTATCCAAAACCTATAAAGAACTTATCAAACTCAACACCCAAAAAACAAAAAATCCAGTTAAGAAGTGGGCAGAAGACATGAATAGACACTTTTCCAAAGAAGACATCCAGCTAGCTAATAGACACATGAAAAGATACTTGTCACTTACCATCAAGGAAATACAAATCAAAACCATGATGAGATACCACCTCACACCTGTCATAATGGCTATTCAAAAATCAAGAAACAGCAGGCATTGGTGAGGATGTGGAGAAAGGGGAACCCTCTTGCACTGTTGCTGGAAATGCAAACAGGTGCAGCCACTATAGACAACAGTATAGAAGTTCCTCAAAAAAGTTAAAATAGGACTACCCTATGATCCAGCAATTCCATTAGTAGGTATTTACCCAAAGGATACAAAAATACAGATTTGAAGGAGTACATGCACCCTATGTTTACAGCAGTATTATCAACAATAGCCAAATTACAGAAATAGAACACAAACATCCACTGACTAATGAATGGATACATATACACACAATGGAGTATTACTCAGCCATCAAAAAGAATGAAATCTTGTCATTTGCAACAACACGGATGGAGCTAGAGTGCATTGTGCTAAGTGAAATAAGTTAGAGAAAGACAAACACCTTATGATTTCACTCATATGTGAAATTTAAGAAGGAAAAGAAATGAATATATGGGAAGCTGGGAAGGAAGGAGAGAAAAAAACAAATCATAGGAGACTCTCCACAATAGAGAACAAACTGAGGGTTGATGGAGGGAGGTGGATGGGGGATGGGCTAAGAGGGTGATGGATATTAAAGAGAGCACTTGTGATGAGCACTGGATGTTGTATGTAAGTGATGAATCACTAAACTCTACTCCAGAAACCAATATTGCACTGTATGTTAACTAAGCACAATTTAAATTTTAAAAAATAGGGAAGGGGTTTTGATAGACTTTCCCCAAAGATGATATACAAATGGCCAACAAGCATATAAAAATGTGTTCAACATAACTAAACATCAAAGAAATGCAAATCAAAATCACAAGGAAATACCATCCCAAATCCATTAGGATGGCTAATATTCTTTAAAAAAAAAATCAGAAAGTAACAAGTGGTGAGGATATAGAAAATGAGAAGCTTTTGTGCCTTGTGCACTGTCAACTAAAATGTAAAATGGTGCAATGGATGGTAAACAGTAGTGGGCTCCTCAAAAACTTAAACATAGAATTACCATAGGATCCAGCAATTCTTTCGAACAAATAACCAGAAGAACCACAAGATCTTAAAGACATATTTGCATGTGATGTTCACAGCAATACTATCCACAATAGCTAAAAGATAAAAGCAACTCAAACACCCATCAACAGATAAATGGAAAAACAAATATAATCCCTACCAACAACAGAGAATGGAATATTATTTAGTCATTAAAAAGGAAGGAAATCGTGGCTATAACGTGGATGAATCTTGAAGATATTATGCTAAGTGAAATAAGCCAGTCACAAAAGACAAATACTATGTGATTCTCCTCATATGAGGTATATAAAGTAGGCAAACTCATAGAAACAGAAAGTAGAATGGTGGTTCGTTCATGGGAGCTGGGGGACTTGGTACAAGCGGAGTTGTTTAATGGGTACAAAGTGTCAGGTTTGTGAAATGAAAAAGTTCTGGAGATTTGTTTCACAATAATACACATCTACTTCATACTGCTGAACTCTATACTTAAAAATGGTTTCATGGTTGTAAAATGTATTTCGTAGTTCTTACCACATTTTTCTCTAAAGCTACATGAGTGGTTTAATTGGCTTCATTGCCCAAACAATTGCTGTGATCTTTTGTGAAAATGTGCTTTAGACACATGTCCAAGAAACTCCTCAGAGAAAGAGGCCGATGTTGTCCCTTTAACACTTAGCCCAGAGCTAAATGACATATGAAGGTAGGAAAGTACACAAGATTAAGGTTACCTATGCAATACAATTTAAAGAAAGTCAGAAAAAATCTATATGACTCAAAATATCTGCCCCTTAGTGCTTCAAAATTTCTCCTCTATTTTTGCATAATGCCTCAATTGCTTTCAGTTAAAATTTAGTATGTGCTCAGCCATTAGAAAGGATGAATACCCACCATTTGCTCGACATGGATAGAACTGGAGGGTATTATGCTGAGTGAAGTAAGTCAATCGGAGAAGGACAAACATCATATGGTTTCACTCACATGGGGAATATAAGAAATAGTGAAAGGGATTATAGGGGAAAGAGAGAAAATGAGTGGGAAAAATTAGAGAGACTGACAAAACATGAAAGACTCCTAACTCTGGAAAATGAACAAGGAGTAGTGGAAGGGGAGGCAGGCAGGGGGGTTGGGGTGACTAGATGATGGGCACCGAAGAGGGCACTTAACAGGATGAGCACTGTGTATTTTACTATATGTTGGCAAATCAAACTTAATAAAAACATATCTGTGTATATACATATATATATGTATGTATATAATTAGTATGTGTTAATAAGCATCTATGTTCAATAAGCAATTTTCAGGAATTAATATGGTCCTATGGCATTTTTTCTTCAACTAATGGGGATTACCATAAGAGATATTTTTAGAGAAGACAGGATTTAAGTGTAGGTCATTGGATACTTCAATGGAAAGCCATCCCAGGTGGAGTGCAACAAGTCAATGCCAGACAGTAGGACAGTAAAAAGCACTAAAGAATAGGGAGAAAGACTCCAGCGTTAATGAATTATCTAGTTGGATATCTGGAAACTTACTAAGGCTGTTTGGTTCTATATTCCACAAGTGGGGAATTTGAAGCACTAAGTTTTATTCCATTTAAATAATGATAGGCTGATAAAGTACAAGTGTAATTATAGAATGGGCTGTCCTTACTGCTTAGCTTTTGTGAAAGAAACATTATTTTCACCTACTTTAATACAAATGTATTGTATTTTGCACATCATATATTTTTGTCTTTATTATTTCAATACTTTAGTGCATTATTTTATTACAGTGAATTGATGAACTATTAAGAACATTCTTAAGGACATGCTGAGTTTTACTATAAAAATAGTGCCAATAAGATATCTATAAATAAAAAGTTCAGGCACATTATTCTAAATAGTTTTAACAGGACTGATCTTTAAAAAAATTTATTTTACATTTATTTTATCATCCCATCAAATTCTATAAGCCAGTGGTTCTCAAACTTATGCGGAGATTAGAATCATATTCGATGGCTTGTTAAAATAAAGACTGCTGGACCAAGCCCGAGTTTCCTACTCGGTAGTTCCGGGATAAGGCCCAAGAATTTGGTTTTCTAGCATTTGAATTTCTAACATCTAGCCGATGTTGCTGATCAGGAACCAGAATGTGAGAATCCTTGCTACAAAAATTATTTTCAAGTAGCAAACTGAGCAAACGCCACGAGAGAAAATTTTGAGTAAAATAGATTTCTCAATAAAAAGTATCATCAACCCTAAGTTCATTCACTGCTTATAAATGACGTGGCTGTTTGGTTGGGTGGGCTTACAGCTCAGTAGACAGCCCAAATGTTCCAGGATAAGCGTTAGCGTAAGACTGTCATCATCTTCACAATGGCTCTGCTACTGTATGAAGGTCCAGCCTGAGGCACAAGGGCACTCGGTTTTTGGGTCGGTAGTCCTCTATTATGAAATGCCCATGGAATTCTGGCAATGTTCTGTCACTTTTCAAGCTCATAAATTAATGATAAAACTGAACTAAACAGCAATTTGTCCATGAGAATGACCCACTGCTATTATGTGGTCTGTTTAATGTCTCCTTGAAACACACCAATAGAGACATTTGCATTTATTTCTAAAGTCATACTGAATTTCTCTGTAGTTTCTTTATTTTATTTTCCATGAGGTGATCTGTGAGGAAGCGAGGCCCAGAACATGATAGTATTCATAAACAAGATGTAAGGATAACACCAATTAACACTAACTCTTAGCAAGAGAACCAACGCATGATCGTATTACATCAAGTACACACATATAGCACTTCTTTTTAAGAAGAAACAGTTTTAGCACGTAATATTGTCCTCTCATTTATCCTGACAGAGTTAAAAAGAAGTTCTCTGAGAGTATACAGACCACAAATCAATATATTTTTAGGCTGAATTTCTCAGGTTTTTTTTTTTGTTTTGTTTTGTTTTGTTTTGTTTTTTGACAAGGTTGGTAAACAAGCAACTCAATTGGCTCTGAGGTGAGTTCCTGGAGTTCTCCCCAAGGATCTTGCCACCTTCTCTTCCAAGATTAAGCACTACCTCCATTGTGACACATCTCTACAGAGGCAGATACCTTGACTGGCTTGTTCCATCCATGGGGAACAATTTGAAAGAAGTAAAGTGTTGGTCCTTGCCAATGAGAGTGACATTGTACTAGGTGTTAGGGTCAGACTACTGAACAGACAGGGTTTCTGTCCCTGTGTAGGAGGTGTGAAGTGTGGGGACCAGCATCAAGCCTGCAGGGGAAGGCCATCTACACCTATAGCTAAGCCAACCACGGATAGAGATGGGACAGGAAAGGATGGTCATAGTATGCCCAATATGTTCTAGAACATACTATGGATATCTTTTAAAATATCTTTTGACGGATTCAATTGTTTTGTGATTGAAGGAAACCTAAAAGGTGCCAGACATAGCCCTTTGGAGTCATTCCATCCATAAATATTTTATGAACTGCCAAAAAATTCACTCATATGACTTTGATTTCTCCATAAATGTTAAGGTTTCCAGGAAAGGAAGCATTTCAGATGCCAAATTTCATATAAAAGTTATAACTTCCTTCATGATCTAACATATATTTTCTCTAATATAAATTATAAATGTGATAAAGAGACATGCTTTTTTTAATATATTTCTTTATTTTATTCAACCAGACAACCAAGATGACTCATATTTTTAGGAAACAGAACAAACCAACTGGTGACTTTGGTATTAACTGACAATTTAACTAAATTGCTCAATGAGTCAATTTAGTTATAACCCTGGCCAATAATTTTAAGAGGATGCATGTTTCCCTGTGTAGATCCAAAATACCTTTATATTTTTAAAAGATGTATTTATGTATTCATGAGAGACACAGACTGAGAGAGAGAGGCAGAGACATAGGCAGAGGGAGAAGCAGGCTTCCTGCAGGTAGCCTGATGTGGGACTCGATCCTGGATCCTGGAATCAGGACCTGAGTCAAAGGCAGACGCCCAACCACTGAGCCACCCAGGCATTCCCCAAAATATCTTTAAACCTAAAGACTACATTTGGTGGAAATATGTTGTTCCATTTGGTTAAACAAACCCTGAGGGATGACCTGATTTTCAGTATCCATCCTCCTAAAGGGAAATGGAGGCTGTAGTGGCCATACACTGTCTGTCTTATAATAAAAAAACTTTGAATTTCCTTGCTTTGAACTTTTTCTTTCTACTCCTATTGATCCTAGATTCATTCATTCATTCATTTGGACAATTTTTGGACAAAACTGTGTGCCCTGCACAGAGTAAGGTGCTAGGAACACAATGAAAAACAGTAAAATGACACAATCCCTGCCTTCATCATACAGACAGGTATTAATAAAATTATCACAAAATATAAAATTACACCTGTAAAGAAGAAGAGCACACTTTTATGAAAGTATAAAATAGGGGGAATTGGTTTCCCTGAGAATGAAACACTTGAACTGAGATGAGGAAAAATAATATGGACATATGGGTTATTGAGGTCAGCAGGGAAAGGTGGTTGCTCCGATCATCCATCCATGGGTTGGGGGGGAAGCTGAGGAGCTTAAATTAACAGTTTATCATTATGTCCCACAAATCTGTGGGTAAGACTAACTAAGCAATGTCCTGCACCATGTGGCATCAAATGCATTTTTTCCATGATATTCAGCTGGCAGCTGGGTTGGTCTGGATGGTCCAAAATGGTTTCACTCACATGGCTGCATTCTCCACAGGGACAGCTAGAAAACTGAGCTTACCCAGTCTCCTCTCCATCTTCCCCTTCTCAGTCTTCCCTTCCACATTCTCTCTACAGACAGACAGACTTCTAAAGCTTCATAAAGCTCGAGGTATTATGAGACTAAGGTAGAAGCCACTAGTTCTCTTAAAGGTTAGTCCCAGAACTCACATAATGCTACTTCACTATATTGCTCTGGTCAAAGTAATGGCAGTCCAGCCCAGATACAACAGAAGGAAAATGGACTCCATCTCTCAATGAGAGGGGTGTCAAAGAATTTGTACACATCTCCAATCTACCATGGTGTAAAAAGAACAGTGTATAGAAAATTACACACAAAAGGCCCTGTGACAGGAGAAACTCTGGTACAGTTGGGGAACTGTGAGATTTGTGTGATTTCAGTGCACAGATCCAAGTGGAAGTTGGACAAGTATATTAAGAGGCTGAGGGACCTCAAAATCAAATCAAGAATGGAGTCACTATTCTAAAAGCAATGGGGAATCATTAAAGGATTCTAAGCAGTGGATAAAATGATCAGTTATTCATCATTTAGAAGTGCATGTGTTTTATCATCTGAAAATTCCACATATGAAGAATGGCATTAAATAGCAGGACCCTGGGTCTAGAGTTGATATGACGGTTACATTCCTTATCAAGTGACTACAGCTTTGAAGGATAGAAGAAATGAAGGAGGGCTGATGTCTTGGTCTCTTCCTTAAAGTCAGTTGAAAATATTTATTTTATTATAATTTACCTCCAATGGGCACATGATGAGGTCCAACATCTCTCCAAGATGTTAAGACCAGAACTTCCTAAATGCCAGACAAGTTATTTTCCATAGTCTCAGCTCACTGCTCCCTCCTTTCTCTAATTAGAACAATGTCACAAATTAGAGTACTCACAGCAATCATGGCATACATGCCCAGGTTATTCCTGAACAGGTCTGTTTAGATGAGGTTATTATATATAGGTCGTGAGGTGTAGGGAGGTAAAAATGAAATACCCATGTTAAGGACTTCCTGGTCTTCTTATTCTCAACTTTCAGTAAATAGCTATTCCCACTGATGACAGAGATTAGCTGGTTGATAATTTTCTATGTATGAATCTTCTTTCCAAGGCAATGAGATTATTTTTTTAATGAATAAGGGTAAAAAGAACCATCAAAAAAAAAAAAGAAAAAAAGAAAGAAAGAAAGAAAAACATGGGGGCAGGGAGGAGGAGAAGAAAGACATTAAAAAAATGAACAGAAAATGGACTGAATAACAATATCAAGCAAATTAATGCATGTAATTGTAGTTTAAAATGTTTGAAAAATAAAGGCCAAAATGTTTTCCAAATGTGCTAAAAACTATAAAATCATGGATCCAAGAATCTCAGTGAAATTGGAACACATGAAACCCAAAAATAACTACATGAATTGTAATCAGATTAACAAAAAGAAACTCTTCAGAGTAGCCAGAGTAAAAAAGACACATTACATACTGAGGAACAAATACAACAGTAACAAAAGATTTAATCAGAAAATATGCAAGATAGAAGACCATAGGG
The DNA here is from genome assembly GCF_011100685.1 of Canis lupus familiaris. Lineage (NCBI taxonomy): Eukaryota > Metazoa > Chordata > Mammalia > Carnivora > Canidae > Canis > Canis lupus. The sequence continues at coordinate 48,337,087 of NC_049223.1, read as the reverse complement.
AAACATATTTAATGTACAGAACACAAAACTTTAAACCTATAGCCCTGTGCCCAGCAGCAATATTGTTCATTAGTTAAGCAAAAATAGAGATTTGGCCAAAAACCAAAAGCTAGGATTCTGATTTCCAGCAGAGCTACTGCATAAATGTTACCTTAATTTCTTCAGACAGAAGAAAAAAAATGATACAAGATAGAAATTTGCATGTACACAAAGGAATTAAGGATACTATAAATGATATATGTGTAAATAAACAAAAATTTTCCTCATTTTAAAAAATGTTATTTATAAGAAGATTGGCTAAGGAAAATAATAACATTTTGAATACAGAAGTGAAATGTAGGACAACAACAGCACAAAACAAAGAAGGGGAAATGAAAATATGCTGTTTGAGATTCCCACAAAAGGTATAAAGTTATGTAATACTACTGAATGTAGAGATATATATGATATCTCTGGAGCAACCATGAGAAAAAGGGAAACACAGAGAGAAAGGTAATAAGCCAATAAAAGCAAGAAAATTGAATTCTAAAACAATCCTCAATTAACCTAATGAAGGCAAAAAAGAAGAGGGGAGGGGAACAAAGAATGATGGGACAAATAGAAAACAAATAGGGGTCATTGGATGGCTCAGTAGGTTAAGCGTCCAACTCTTGATCTTTACTCGTGTCATTATCTCAGGGTCTTGAGATCAAGCCCCAAGTTGGGCTCCACATGCAGCACAGAGTCTGCTTGAGATTCTCTCTTCCTCTCCTTCTTCACCCCTCCCCCTGCTCACACACACACACACACACACTGAAATAAATGAATTTAAAAAAAAGAAGAAAAGAAAACAAATAGAATAGTAGTGTAAACCCAACCATACAAATGGTCACATTGAATGTTAAATGGTCTAAACAAGAGCTGTCCAGTAGAAATAAAAGATGAGATATAGCTATGATTCTACATTTTGTAGTAGACACATTTAGAAAAATGAAAAGAAGCAAGGGTATATTTTACCCTTAGACCACATCTCAATTTGGACTAGCTACATTTCAAGTTCCCAGTAAGCCATGTGTAGTAAATACCATGTTGGACAGCAAAGACATAAAACTCTAAAAAAGGCAGAGATTATAAGAGCGGATAAAAAAAAGCAAGATCCAAAAACATGCTGTCTATAAGAAACCCATATCAGATATAAAGGGAGACAAGTTCAGATTAAATAGATGCAAAAAGACATACCGTGTTTTAACTAATAAAAATAAAGAAAGTGGCCATGTTAAAATCAGATGAAGTAGATACCGGAAAAAGGAACATTTCCATGGATAAAGAGGGGCATTACAAAATGGTAAATGGGTAACAGTTTTCATTAGTAGAAGACTATTATTTTAGGGGTGTCTGGGTGGTTCAGTCGGTTATTCATCTGCCTTCGGTTTAGGTCATGATCCCAGGGTTCTGGGATCAAGTTCCACATTGGGCTCCCTGCTCAGTGGGGAGTCTGCTTCTCCCTCTGCTGCCCCCCTGCTTATGTTCACTTTCTCTCTCTCTCTCTCTCTGTCAAACAAATAATTAAAATCTTTTTTTAATGACTATTACTTGATATTCCACTTATATTAAATTCTAGAAAAGGCAAAAATGTAGTGATATAAGGAAGATTGTTGGTTGCCAGATACCAAAGGGTTGAAGTAGGATACTGAACACAAAATGTTATAAGAGAACTTCCTGAGATGGAAAAATTCTATAATATTAGGGTGTTGGTGGTTTTGATTCTAAACATGTGCCAAAACTCACCAAATTATACATTCAAAACTCAGAGTTATCATTGGGAGGCTTTTTGTTAAAATACACTACAGTTTGGTGGAATGAATACCAACAGTGAACTTTTATATTTCCTAAAAACAGTCAAACATGTCTACATTTAAAGGACTATTTTCAAATATCATTTTTAGGGATGCCTCCCCTCCCTTCATAAATGCTTCCAAAAATTGAGGTGAAGATCCTTTAAGTCCTTGGGGAAAGAAAAAAAATGTTGATATTCGTAACCAATTAAAGGAAACTCCCTTGGAAAGATGAAAACAGCCTCCTATGCACTGGCTTCCCTTCACTAACAGAGAAATCTGCTCACTTACTGAAGAATCAGAGACGGAGTCCTGCAGGAGTTGGCTGAACAGGGAATTACAGTGTGATGACAGTGGTCACATCCATAACACTGTGGTGAATAATATTACTTAAAGGAACATATTTGTTCCATAATATAACTAAAAGGAACATATTTGACTACCCAATTTAAAGCTGAAGAAACACATGCACATTTCTATCCCTTGAACTCAAAAAGTCATTTCATTATAATTCAGACTATATCTTATCAGACGAAAGCTGATATTTTATCAGTGAAAAGTTCTAATATCAAAGTGCCTTAAAGATGGCCTGTTATTCTCTGAATATTTGTGCAAAGAACAAAGATTGTGTTTCTGCAGTAGCAAAGCATACGATTTAAACAGGCATATTTTCAGGACCTTTCAACCCAGTTCTGAACTCCATGTCATTTGAACCAAGAGAATCTAAAAAGAAAAACTTCAGCTTGTTAACAAAAAGAAAGAAAAAAAGAAACCCAACAACCTGAAGAAAGAACCAGAGCTTCAAGAACTGACAATATGCGTATATTTTTAATGGCATGCCAAGTACTGAAGCAAAAATCAGCTAAATAAAAGAAAAGGTTTAAAAATTCATGACTATGTACTTCTGCTAGAGAAGCTGTGTAACAAGGATGACATGCAGCCAGTAAAGACCAGAATGATTAATAATGGGGTGCCAAAGAACCTCAGATGAGAGAAGAATCTAAGCCTGGCTGACTGCTTCAAATCACAGGTGGAGTGGGGCTGCCTCCCTCTGAAGGGAAGCTGGCAAAGTATAGGCTGAAATGAGAGCCTGAGCATGTATCCACGCTCCAAAGACAGAAACAAAATAAGCTTCCCAACTGGGACCTTAGTCCTAGGCCCACAGCTCAGCGATACAGATAATCAGAGTCAGAAAGCTCAAGAACTGAAGGTACCCAGAAAATTGCTAGTTGGGCAAAAGTGAATGTAGACAGAGAGAGAAAGTACAAGTCAAGCTGAAGCACAAACTAAAGCTCCACTATCCTGAAAAAGACAACCAAACAAATCAATAACAGGAAAAATGAATTTACTGCAGGCAAAATTAAAATGAGAAAATGGAGCAATAAGAACTTAATTCTAAGTAGAAATGGAGAACATTTGTGTTTCCATAATTCTGTGGGATAAATACACAGGTCCTAGGGTATGAGAACACTTACCGCAGCATTTTTTGCAGAAGGACAGAGCTGAATAACAATCGATTAATTTGGAATAAAAGAGGAAAATGTAGTACACCTGCACAGCAGAAAAATATGAGGTAGTCAGAAGTAATATATATATATATATATATATATATATATATATATATATGGATAAAGGTCAATATTAATGTTAAGCGAAACACAATTAAAATCATATAACTATACATAATGCATAATTTTGCACACTAAAACAAAACCAACACTAAATCGACAAAAGTATACACAAACATCTAAGTAAACACAATATGCTGGAGGCTTATGGGCAGGTATGAATGCATCTGAGGATAGACTAAAGATAAAAATAATTATTTGGGGGGGATCCCTGGGTGGCTCAGCGGTTTAGTGCCTGTCTTCAGCCCAGGGCATGATTCTGGAGTCCTGGGATTGAGTCCCACATCAGGCTCCCTGCATGGAGCCTGCTTCTCCCTCTGCCTGTGTCTCCGCCTCTCTCTCTCTCTCTCTCTCTCTCTCTTGCTCTTGCTCTCTCTCATGAATAAACAAATAAAATCTTTTTTAAAGTAGTAATTATTTTCTTAAATAAAAAAACTGAAGACAATGCTTGCATGAATTGATAACAGTGTACCATGAGCTAAGAGAAACAATCAGCTGATCTCATCTACCTGAGGTACTTGAAAATAAAAAAAAACAAGATATGAATTAGTCAATCATGGTTTACCATTACAAATTCGCTTCCCCTGAGTAAAATTTCAACGGAGGATAAACCCACTTTTGGTAACACTTTATTTTGAAAAAAATTCTGATTCAATGAGTGAACACAGACTACAATGAAGAAAAAAATAGTTCTCTTCAATGTGTGGGATGAGTTGCTTTCACATCACTTATTAGTGAATGGGGATACATCACTCAACAAGGATTTAAGACATTACCTCAAAATGGCTGGAAATCCCAATTAGAGCTAGAAAGCTAACTTTTGGTGGAACAAAAATAGGAAAATTATCTTCATGAAAGCTATTATATGTCATCGTTTTAAAAGTTTTTGTATCCTATAAATGGAAGAGAACTAACCACATTTGCTCTGCACAAGCTTCCCTCTAGAAAAAAATGTATTTTTGGGGGGGGCTTCAGAAAAACCTTTCGTCATTTTAAATAACAAAAAAAAAAAAAATGGTATCCCTGAAAAGGTGAGTGCTTCTCATTCCAAAATATCTTTCACAATTATTGTGCTCAATAATAAAATTCTAATAATGTTGTTGGGTAACAGGTGGAGAGTCCACTTATCATGTTGAGCATTGAGCAATGTATAGAATTGTTGAACTATTATGTTATACACCTGAAACTAATATAATACAGTGTTATAGTTTAATTAAAAATAATAAAAACTCTTAAAAACGATATGCTTTGCAGAACAGAATCTACTACATGTCCCTTCGGTAGCCTACAGTGTGACTATCTAAACCCCTCTTGAGGGAATTTAACTCAGTACAGCATTAAAACCTGATAAGCCCATTACACTGCCTTTCGGAATTTCTGTTTAGAATAATCTCATGAATCATCGAAGCCCCCTGGTGAGTATGTGTTTGTGCTGCTGCTCAAGAAAAGCAGAAATTGTGCCTGAATTTTCCAGACAGACTATGTAGCTCATCCACTGAAAACTGGAAAAATATTTTGACAAGAAATGATCTAATGATGATGTTTTTGAACAATAGGGTACAGGGCTGAATTAGTACATCAAATTGTTTCCATCATTTAGTCTTAATTAAAGAGTTGATTTAGTAACATCCTACCCATTGGTGATAAAACCAATTAATAGAGAATTATTGTAAAGGTGGGAGTAATTCATTAAATTAAATCTGACAGGCTGTTCAACTAAATTAATCTGACAGTATAATCCAAACCATTAGGATATTAATTTAAGCTACCAATATTAGCATCTTTGTTTAAATCACTTTCCAGCTAAAGTCTCTCCAATCTATAAATAAGTTACTTTTTAAATTAGTGTTTCCATTTTCTTTGGGTAAATACCCAGCCATGAAATTGTTGGATCATATGGTAGTTCTATTTTTAAATTTTTGAGGAATCTCCACACTGTTTTCCATAGTACCTATACCAATTTATATTCCCAAGAGCAGTGCACAAGTGTTCTTTTTTCTTCACATACTCACCAACACTTTTTATTATTATTTATTTCTGATCTTTTTTTAAATTTTAGCCATTCTGACAAGTGTAAGATGATATCTTGTTGTGATTTTGATTTACAATTTCCTGATGATTAGTGATGTTGAGTATCTTTCCATGTGTCTATTTTCCATTTATATACCTTCCTTGGAAAAATGTGTATTCAGGTCCTCTGCCTATTTTTTTAATCAGATTTTTTTTAGTGTTGAGTTATATAAATCCTTTATATATCCTGGATATTAACCTCTTATCAAATGTTTCATGTTCAAATATTTCCTCCTATTTAGTAGATTGTTTTTTCTTCTTGATGGTTGCCTTTCCTATAAACTATTTCTTTTTATTTGGATGTAGAGGAAATATATCTCAACATAATAAAGGCCATATATAAAACACCCACACCTAACATTGTACTCAAAGCTGAAAAATGTAGAGTTTTCTCTCTAAGATAAATAAATGGCAAGGATGTTCACTCTCATCATGTTTATTCAGAATAGTGTTGGAATACCTAACTGCAGCAATCAAACGAGATAAAGAAATAAGAGGCATTCATACTGCTGAGGAAGAGGTTAAACTGTGACTTTTTGCAGATGACATAGTACACATAGAAAACCATAAAGATGCCACCAAAAAAGCTATCAGAATAAATGAATTCAATAAAATTGCAGGATACTAAATTAATATACAGAAATTGTTACAGTTTCAATATACTAAAATGGAGTAGCTTTAAGAGAAATAAGAATATAATCCCATTTAAAACTGTACCAAAAAGATTAAAATACCTAGGAATAACGTTAACAAGGAGGTGAAAGATCTTTGGTCCAAAAGCTATAAAATACTGATGAAAGAAATTGAAAATGACACAAATGAATGGAAAGATACTCCATGCTCATGGGTTGGAATAATCAACATTGTAAAAATGTCCACAATACTCAAAGCAACCTACAGATTAAATGCAATCCCTATCAAAACACTAACAGCATTTTCCACAAAACTTAAACAAGTAATATTAAAGTGTGTATGGAACCACAGAAGACCCTGAATAGCCAAAGCAATCTCGAGAAAGAAAAACAAAAGAGGTATCACAATTCCAGATTTCCAGATAAGCTACAAAACTGTAGCAACCAAAACAGTATGGTATTGGGCACAAAAATAGGTGTATAGATCAACGAACAGGAAAAAAAAAAAACAGAAATAAACCCACATTTATAGGGTCAATTAATCTACAACAATGAGGCAAAAATATTCAATGGGGAAAAGACAATCTCTCCAATAAATGGTGTTGGGAAACTGGACAGCTACATGCAAAGAATGAAACTGGACCACTTCTTACACGATAAACAAAAATAAACTCAAAATGGATTGAAAACCTAAATGTGAGACACATTTCTCTGACATTGGCTGTAGGAAAATGTGTCTACTTATATCTGTTAAGGCAAGGGAAACAAAAGAAAAAAGAGTTTAAACTATCAAGACTACTCTCAAGAGTTTTTGATCCATTGAAAATACATGTATTTATGTATCATGTGGTTTGATCTTCATAATCCCGGGTTGCAAAAAAAGAAAGAAAGAAAAGAAAAAAATATTCTCATTGGCAAAATCAGTTACAGCAGTTTGTGGCTTAGAACCAACTCCCCACACCTGGAAATGTAACTAAAGTTTATGGCTGCATAAGAATTATTAACAGATCAAAGAGAGTGAGTCAGAGTTGTTTCTTTGAAAAGATAAACAAAATTGACAAACCTTAGACACATTAACCAGGGAAAAGAGAAAAAGGATGCTAATCAACAAAAATATAAAGGAAAAAATACAAGACACAAGACACAGATATTCATAAGAGGCTATTATGAACTATATGACAAAAACCTGGACAGCCTAGAATACAATGGAAAGATTCTTAGAAATCTACAACTTACCAAGACTGAATCAAAAAGAAATAGAAAATCTGAAAGGATTAATTACTAGTAAAGAGATTAAATCAGTAATCAAATATCTCCCAACAAAGAAAAGTCCAAGACTAAATGGCTTCAATAATGAATTTTACCAAACATTTAAAAAAGAATTAACACCAATCCTACTTAATCTCTTTCAAAAAATCAAAAAGGAAGACACACTCCTAAGCTCATTTTACATTAGCATTATTCTGATACTAAAACCAGAAAAGGTCACTACTAGAAAAGAAAACTACTATATTCCTGATGAATATAAATGCAACTTGACAGGATGAGCACTGCATGTTATACTATATGCTGGCAAATAAAACTCCAATAAAAAAATATATGAGGGACGCCTGGGTGGCTCAGCAGTTGAGCATCTGCCTTCGTCTCAGGGCGTGATCCTGGAGTCCTAGGATTGAGTCCCACATCAGGCTCCCCACAGGAAGCCTGCTTCTCCCTCTGCCTGTGCCTCTGCCTCTCTCTCTGTGTCTCTCATGAATAAATAAATAAAATCTTAAAATATATATATATACAGAAAATATATATATATATATATATACACACAAAAATTCACAATAAAATACTAGCAAACTAAATTCAGCAGCAAATCAAAAGAATTATTCATCATGATAAAGTAGAGTTTACCCTTGGGATGCAAGGATGGTTCAACATCCACAAATCAATCCATGTGATATGTCACATTAATAGAATGAAAGAAAATACTAATATGATCATCACAAGAGATGCAGAGAAATTATTTGACAAAATTCAACATCCATTCATGATTAAAACTCAACAAAGGAAGCACAAAATGAACATATCTTAACATAATAAAAGCCATATATGACAAGCTCACAGCTTGTTATACTCAACGGTAAAAGTTGAACACCACCCTCACCACATCTGTTCAAGATAGTGCTAGAAGTGCTAGCTAGAACAGTCAAGAAAAGAATAAAGAATAAAAGGTATCATAATTGGTAGAAAAAAAGAAAAGAAAAAAAGAAAACTGTCTCTATTTGCAGATGACAGATTTTATGCATAGAAAATCCTACAGACTCAACCAAAAAGAACCTGTTAGATCTAATCAATGAATTTAATAACATTTCAGAACAAAAAATTAACATACAAAAATCAGTAGTGTTTCTATACATCTAACAATGAATTTTCTGATAAAGAAATAAATAGCATTTCTTTTACAATAGCATCAAAACAATAAACTACTTAGAAATAAATTTACTAAGGAGGTGAAAGACATCTACTCTGAAAATTATAAGACGCTGACGAAAGAAACTGAAGAAGATTAAAATAAGTGAAAAGTACCTCACATTCATGGATTAGAAGAATTACGTTGTTAAAATGTCAATACTAACAAAAGTTATTTATGGATTCACTGTGATCCCTATCAAGATCCAATGGCATTTCATATCGAAATAAAGAAAATACTCCTAAAACTTATATGGAGCCACAAAAGACCCTGAATAACCAAATAAATCCTGAGAAAGAAGAACAAAACAGGAAGCACCAAACTTTCTGATTTCAAGCTATACTATAAAGCTATAGCCATCAAAACAGTATAGTTTTGGAATAAAAGTAGACATATAGACTAACAGAATAGAAATGAGTGACCAGAAATGAACCCAAGTATATGCAGTCAATTGATACTTAACAAGGGAGCCAATACTCAAAAGGGAAAAGACAACCTCTGCGGGGATAATGGCATATTCACGTGGAAAAGAAAGAAACTAAAGTCATAACTTACATAACTCCCAAAAATTAACTCGAAATGGATTAAAGACTTACATGTGAGACATGAAGCCATGAAACTCCTAGAAGAAAATACAGACATGCATTGACACGGGTCTTAGTAATAATTTTTTAGATGTGACACCTAAAGCACAAGCAACAGAATCCAAAATAAACAAGTGAGACGACCTCAAACTGAAAAGCTCCTGCACAGCAAAGAAGCCACCAACAAGTGAGAAGACAACCTATGATACAGGGTTAATATGCAAAAAACACGAAGAATTCATACACCTCTACAGTAAAAACATAAAATAAATAAATAACTCAATTTAAAAATGGGCTAAAGCTTGAAGAGATATTTCTCCCAAATGAAAGGACATTCAACATCAGCAGTCATTAGGCAAATACGCAAATTAACACCACAATGAGTTAACATTTCACACTCATTAAAATGGCCATCATCAGAGACAAGAGATGACAAATGCTGGATGTGAAAGAAGGAAACCCTTGTGCACTGTTGGTAGGAATGTAAATTGGGACAGGCACTATGGAGACAGCACGGGGGCTGTTCACAAACCTGAATATAGAACTACCACCTGAACCCAGTAATTCCACTTCTTGGGGATATACCCAAAGGAAATGAAAACACTAACTCAAAAAGATATCTGCACCCTTATGTTCATAACAGCATTATTTGTAATAGCCAAGACACGGAAACAATGCTAATGTTCACAATGGATGGATAAAAAAAATTTTGGCATATACATACAAAATGGAAAATCAGTCATTCAAAAACAAAAACAAAAAATCCCAAGGAAATTCACCATTTGTGACTACCTAGATGGACCTTGAAGGCATTATGCTAAATGGAGTAAGTCGGTCAGAAAAAGACAAGTATTGTATGACCTTGCTTGCATGTGTAATCTAAACAAATAAACTGACCAAGCTCACAGGAAAAGAGATCAGACTTGTGGTTATCCGTGTTGGAGGGGAAAAGAGAGGAGGCATGAAGGATGGTAACCAAAATATAAAATTTCCAGTTCTAAGATAAAGAAGTACTAGAGCTGCAACAGGGAACATGATGACTGCAGCTAACACTGATGTATGATATATATGAAAGCTGTTATGAGACAAAATCCTAACAGTTCCTATCACAAGGAGAAGATCTGTTTTTCCTTTTTCCTGTTTTTTTTAATTAGTGTATCTATATGAGAAGATGGATGTTAGCTCACCCTATTACTGTGGTCATTTCCAATACACGTAATCAAACCATCATGCTGTACACCTTAAATTTATACAGTGATGTGTATCAACTATTTCCCAATGAAACTGGAAAAATATATATACTAAAAAACCCTGCAGTGCTGTCAGCTAATAAACGAGTAGAGTTTTAAGCCACTGAGTTTGTGGCTGTTTGTCGTCTAGCAGTACAACACTAACACATCAGGGAAGTAACTCCTCATAGGGTTATGAAGATCACAAGTGTTCCCAGAACAACAGAAATAAGGACAAGGCCATCCACAGGTAGAGTGGTAAGGCAAATGCTCTAAGTGCCCACCCACAACTCTTGGGTCTTACGACTGGATGACTTCCCACTGCCAGAATCTGGATTTGTTAGCATGCAGGCTTTCTAAGAAGTTGGGAAAGGCAGGTCTGTCTACACATGGCAAGATCAGAAGGGCTGAGTGATTGACACAACCAGGAAATAGCCCTCAACCAATGGCAAAGAATAGTTGTATAGAAATGCATCAGTTCCTTTGCCTCCGATAACTCCAGGATGTGCTTCAATATTAATTTATTCATATTTATCCCCCACAGGGATAGCTAACTTGGCAACACAACTTTTATTAGCTGCCTCTCGTTGTGTTTTACCTCCCTATTCCCCTACTGTGCCTCCCAAATAAACCACTTACACTCAAAACCTTGTCTTAGGGTCTGCTTCTAGAACAGCCAGACTGAAAGGGTGGATAATGTGTACAATTCAAAGAAGCCTGAAGTGATGGGACTGAGGATCAGTGTGCGGGGAAGTGACTGGACCAGAGGACGAAGCATTTTGCATGCACCCCGGATTACTTAGAGATCACTTACAAGGTCAGTCAGTGTGGTAGAGAATGCCTGCCAACTTCTTCCTTAGTCACAGACCCTGGATTATATGTCCAGCTGAAAAATTCCAGTTCCCAATGTCCTTTGAGGAGAGGGATGGCCTATAAAATAAAAGCAAAATTCTTACAGACCTCCTCAGAAATCCTTTTTACCTCTATGCCCTTCTTCCTCCTTCCCGTTTGACGGGAATGCAGACAGAATAGCTGTGAAGCTCCAGCAGCCATCTTGGGACTATGAGGAAAAGAACAAAGGAACTTCAGAGGTTTTGGCCAGGAAATTCTTGAGTCAGTAGTCCAACACCAACAACTACCCACTTCAGATTTACTATTACGTGAAAAATAGAAGAGACAAACTTCCGAGCTTCTGCTTTATCTCTATTACTAACTGAGCATAGTTCATAACTGATAAAGTGACAGATCTGGAAAAGGAATTTGGATCTTGATTGTTTGCCTCATGCTCCAACACGACAAAGTCACAGAGATTTATTCCAACTTCCCATGCAACCAGAGAGATGTACCATGAAATCTCAGGCCATGGTTTAGAAACAACAGCAGACCTAGCAAGAAATCTCAGGACACAGTGCAGAAATACCAGCAAAGCCTTCCAAATTTTAATTACGAAGCTTCCCTGCCAACTTTATATTGCCATTTCACATTTTCTTATACAGAACCTTTTGTATTTTCCAAGTCATTTCCAGAAGTGTTAATGAGGCACAAAGGGACCACGTTTGGTGGTCTCCGCATTGTTTGATAATGCCAACAACACAAATGTCACTTCAACATCACTGAAAAATAGCTTACCCTGTTCTAACATCTTTAATTACTTTGAAAAGAACCCTCTTCAACAAAGAACAAAGCAACAGTACTTTTACTACTGCTCCAAGTACTTCATTAGTTTCTAGTGCATAGTGGGGGTGGGGGCGTATATTTCTAGCACACTTCTTACTACTACCACCATCACACGTGAGAAAAGTTGTAGTAACACATAAATTTTGGCACATAGTTTAGAGAGATAAGATGGTTCTGTGTTATATAATGCAAAAACAAAACAAAAAAACAAAAAAAACAAAAAACAAAAAACACTACTATCTCACTAACATTCGCCCAAGTAATTCTTTTGCTGCATTCGTGTCATCAAATTCAAAAAATGGCTCCAAGTCATGCATTGTTATTTTCCTTTGTGTGTTAGTGTTTGCGTTTCTGTTACTTCAGAGGGATCTGATATTAAAAGCAAGAAGGAAAAATGAGCAGAGGAACCTTGTACCACCCAGAGCAGACATCTGAAGTTCCTTAATATTAAAAGATATTTATCAAATATACTGCTGGTAGGCTTGGAAACATACCTATGTAAATATGCTGTTGATCTAAAAGCATTTCTCCTGGGTATGAGATCATTTGTATAAATGACACTTGGAGTGGCATAAATATATTTCCTCTCTGCCTCTCATATTTATTCAATTTAAAATCCCAACAACCCTTTATGCTTTTCAACACTGCAACATTAATACTGATATGAAAAGACATGATGATATTTCTGCTTCATGCTTCAGCCCTAAGAAACTGTTCCAGAGTTGTACAAACTTTTCTTATCTGGTTATCTTTGCAACTTTAAGTGGCATAAAATAAGGAAGGCCAGGGTCAAGTCAACCCTGAAGCATTTAGAGATGTTTCTGCCTCAAACTAAAGGAAAATTCATTGTCAAGACAAGCAGTGCCATGCTCTAAGGCATAAATGAATGGTAATCAAATGAAAGAGGGGGAAGAAATAAAAGGGATTCAGGAAGAGGTTTCGTAAAGGAAATCCAACCTAAAGGATTAAGTGTGTCCTGAGGAGGTCTATCATTTCTTTGATTCTACGATAATAACAGCTTTAAGAAGTGGTTGGCAATACAATAATCTTTCTGAGGTGGGGAAAATCACTACGTTTAATTGTCAGACACATCCTATTTTCAGGAAGTAAATGTGAGGGGGGAAATTAAGACACAAAATAACTAAGAGAAATATGTTCCTTATCAGATTTTGTCTTCCCTGGCTATGCTCAATTTCAGGCATTGATGCATCCAACCAGCTCACTCAGCTGCCTGCTTGCATTTGGTAGTCATGAGAGTCTCCCATCAGAACCTCAAAGTCTGAGTTGCCCACTGAGCTGTTCTCTCTATATGTGCCCTACAGCTCCTCCGCATGGCTTGGGGCCTGCTCTCCATTCCGGCACAGTTGACAAAGCCCCACTGACTACCTTGTCCACCCCCATTCCTGTCTGACGCCAGGTGCTTCCTGAAAAACATACAAGTGTGATCCTGACCAACAACGTCAGCATTAGCCAGGAACTCAGTAGAAACACAGATCTGCCCTGCACCCCGCCCTGCCCCAGACCGACTGAATCAGAAACTCTGAGGGTGAGGTTGTAAAAAGCCTTCCAGACGATCCTGAAGAAGGCTAACACATGAAAACCACTGATCTAAATCATGTCAATATTTCCCAGAGTTTTGCTGTCACATGGAAGATTCCCTCTGTAAAAGAAAATAAATGGACAGGCATTGACTAGCAATAATAGCTCATATTTACTGAAGTATTGCTATAAGCCAAGTGTTTTAAACTCTACAAGGTTTTTCAAAATTTTTATTTATTTATTCATGAGAGACACAGAGAGAGAGACAGAGGTAGAGACACAGGCAGAGGGAGAAACAGGCTCCACACAGGGAGCCCAATGTGGGACTCGATCCCGGGTCTCCAGGATCATGCCCTAGGCCAAAGGCAGGTGCCAAACTGCTGAGCCACCCAGGGATCCCCAACTTTTTACAAGTTTTAAGCTCATTTAGTCCTCACAAGAACCTGATGATGTAGTTATTGTTATAATTGTTCCGATTTACATTTTGAAAAATGAAGCAAAGAGGTTCCGTTGTTCAAGGACACAAAGATACTAAATAAAGAAGCCGGATTCAAACATCTGCTGCAGAGACTGGCTCTCAGCTACCTGGCTGCACGGCCCCTGACTACCTGCACATCTCAAAGTCACATGAGGGATTTCCATAAAGAGCCCCAGGCACTCGAACAGTAAGGGACTTTAACATAGGCTTACTAAACACTTAAGGCAAAAATTTGAGGTTATGTAGGAAGGGCCTACTTTCCCAAAAGAACAGAAATAATGGAAATCTCACTAATCTGAACTCTGTCAACTTGGAATTAATAATAATTTGGTTATATTCTATCCAATATTTAATGAGTGTGAAGCAATATTTTCTCTTATGAATTTTCAGACTTCTACTTACAAGTAAGGGAACCCAATTTAAAAATCAACCACATTTTACAAACCAAGGACCCAAAAAATGGACAGTCCCTTCCTGGTAACTTTGGTCCTAAAAAGAAATAAACCTTGAGTTGTTTGCCATTTATCTTGCCTTTCAGTCAAAGGAAGCAATATTACAAATGACAGTCTAGGGACACCTCCACCTGGGTGGTCCAGCTGGTCAACTATCTGTCTTTTAGGTTTTGGCTCAGGTCATGGTCTCATGGGTGGTGAGATCAAGTCCCAAGTCAGGCTCTGCAACCAACCCAGAGTCTGATGGAAGATTCTCTCCCTCTGTCCCTCCCCCTACTCAGGCACACAAGTGCTCTTTCTCTCAAATAAATGAAGAAGGAGAAGAAGGAGGAGGAGGAGGAGGAGGAGGAGGAGGAGGAGGAGGAGGAGGAGGAGGAGAAGAAGAAGAAGAAGAAGAAGAAGAAGAAGAAGAAGAAGAAGAAGAAGAAGAAGAAAAGGAAGAGGAGGAGGAGGAAGACAAAAAGGAGGAGGAGGAGGAAGAGGAAGAGGGAGGAGGAGGAGGAAGAAAAGGAGGAGGAGGAGGAAGAGGAGGAGGGAGGAGGAGAACAGGAGGAAGAGAAGGAAGAGGAGGTGGTGGTGGAAGAAGAAGAGGAAGGGGGGTAGGAAGAGGAGGGGGAGAAGGAGCCACCACTGTAGAGGGTAAAGATCAGGAGAAATTTCCTGAAGGCTCCACTTCTGGTGAAGTCTCTGATCCAAGGGGAGGGAGTGTGGGACACACAGGGCTGTCTGGGCACACAGCTGACAGTGTTGTTTCTACAGGACATGGGAGGCAAGCTCTGATGACACCAGTACCAACATGAGGTATGCTTGGCCCTTCTACACAGCACTAAGCGTAGGCTGCAGGAACACTACCGCATGGGACCTATGAGGCGCTAGGGCCCTGAGCAGAAGGCGCAGCCTCACCTGGCGATACCACCACACGCCGTGAGAGCCGGAGATTCCCAGGAGAAACATCTTGGTGGGCTCTTCTGGCAGCTTCATCAACAGCAGACACCTGAGCAGCAGGCATTGAAGAGGGTCCCAAAGGAAGACAAGAAGAAATGGCAGGTGCCATTCCTGAGCTGAGGGAAAGTGAACAACCCTGCAGAACCTCCCAGAAAAGAACTGATGTGGTGGGGGGGAGAGGGGGGGTCTTGGGAGGTAATTGGGTCAAAAAGACCCGCAGTGGCAAGAAAAGTTATGACTGAGGAAATTTCAAGTTATATACTTATACTGAACTCCTGGATTACATCTATAATTCATGTCACATGCTTTTCGGGAAAAATCAGTTTTTATTTTTTTATTTTTATTTATTTATTTTTTAATCAGTTTTTAAATCATTCCAGCAGTTACCTTATAATAACTGGGATGTTTAACTTTCAGATTAGAGGTTACTCGTTGACTTTTTCCTATAACATGCAGAGTATAGCATTATCCTTTAACTTATCTGTTTCACCTGATTTTATATCTGCATTATAAGATTACCTATTTTCTAAAATGCTTTTAGGTGTATTTCCAAAAAAAGAAAAAGGAAATTGAACTGTTCACCATGACCTGTTTACCTTTCCCCATCATAGTGAACTATTCACTGAGTGGGCTTTATATGCTGCAATATCTTACTCTACGCCTGAAAAAAACTATAAATCATTTAAAATAAAGAAATTATATTAATTGGTAATACATTTGACACATGGGAGATTTGTTGAGGAAATTCTAGGACCTTATAAAAGTACTGTTTTAATTATTTCATAATGCAAAAAAAAAACCATTTTAACAAATGGAAAGAATAAAATGGTGCAAAATAGGTTGCATTAACATTGTTTTGTGGCAAAGGACCATGAAAATTAATTCTAGCATGACATTTTTTTCACATCCTATGATAAAGCAAGAAGGTTTGAATACTATGGTGTTTCAAATTATATTTCCAAATTATATTTCCTATGTCATTTCCAATTATATAGAAATAATTACAAAGGATATTGTCTAAATTAGACGGTGTGGATCACATAGAAGCTTCTCCAAAACAGATTAGTTTCTGAAACATTGTTCTAATTAAATCTATAGGGATGCCTGGGTGGCTCAGCAGTTGAGCATGTCTGCTTTCAACTCCGGGCATGATCCTGGGGTCCTGGGATTGAGTCCCACATCGGGCTCCCTGCATGGAGCCTGCTTCTCCCTCTGCCTGTGTCTCTGCCTCTCTCTGTGTGTGTCTCTCATGAATTAATAAATAAAATTTTTTTAAAAAATTCTTTAAAAATTAAAAAAAATTCAATCTATAGATTTGCAACTTCATACTAAGAAGGGTTTAAGTTTTCAGTTTCCAAATCCATTTCTTCTGAATGAGAGCACAAATTAGTCCTTTGAATCATGAAAGCCAGTCAGATCCTACTCATCCTTGGTGTTGTATAATCTGTTGTCTTTTTCCACCCCCTAAATTGACCAGCTTCATCTACATTAAAAACTTACTGAGGCAGATTTGAAGGGAACTCCTTGACATCTTGGATGGGTATACTAATGAACCCCAATTAGCTTAAAGTGGTAGAAATAGAAGGGGCTTTAACCTATTAAGCCCTTCTTAGTACCGAAAAGAACTTTCCATGAGTGGCTCTCCCTCGTGCTGTTTTCAGCTCTCATGAAGTCTCAGAGCCCCTACCATGCGGCTGACAATCAGAAGGTACTCTGCTAGCAATCTCTAGTGCCTTCGGACCAGTGAGCTGTGGTGAAACAGGCAGCCCCTCCATACCCCCTCAGATGCAGGTGGCTTTTAAACACCTCATTGAGATTAGTCCTAGCTTCCCAGTTTTATTAATCTAGCCACATGCAAATTTTTAGGGCTTCTTGACCACTTGTCCCAGCCTCTTTTTGAAGGAAAAGGCACTTTTGCCATGTGGCTTGAATCATACTCACCTACGATGTGCATCATTTCTTACCATACTTGTGTTTTCAAAATTATCTTACTATTTTAGTCATTTTGTTTTAATGATTTAAGTTTCTGTCATAATCCTAACCTTATTAATACTAGGGTTTTTAACACTGTAACAACTGTTGCACTTGTTAGACATGAAAGAGTTAAGGCTTGAACACACTCCAAATAAAGTTCAAACAAAGCAAATGGTCAGAGACAAAAAGTTCAATGACTGCGAACCACGAAAACTGCTATTTGAGAGCTTTTTCCCTGGCCCACAGCTGTGTTCACATCTGTGGAAGTTACTGCATAGAAAATAATATTATACAGTTCACAGTTTGCTGAGTTGTCACCAAGAGCTAGGTGCTGGGCCAAGGACTTTGCCTGCATTATCTCTTTTGAAACCCATCACAGTCCTAAAAGGCAGGCACTTTTATTGCCAGTATTTTACAGAGCTGGAAATTGAGATATAAAATAGTTGTTGTTAGCGTTCCTAAGACACATATCTAGGTCGAGCGTTTGATGTGAACCCAGGTGTCTGAATCTAGTCTGCAGGCTCTAAATCTCTAAACACTTGATACAACTCAAATCACAAAGAGTTTTATTTTTGGATGAACCCTAGATTCTCAAATATGTTGTTTCTATATTACAAAAACATCATGCACTCAACACAGCCATTTGCAAAAAAAAAAAAAAAAAAAAAAAAAAAAAAAAAGCATCTCATGTGATAAATGCTACAGATAATGCAAAAATCTGTTTTTCAAATGTTTCAGTTTTAACTCATGGAAAATAATTAGAGGCTATAGCCTGGTAAAAAAAATGTCTATAAATTTTTGGTGATATTTATTTTAAGATGAAAATGCATACACAAGAAATACTAGAGTAGATCAGAAAATGCAGGGATAAGGTTTTTACATATGATACTAAAGAAATGAATAAACATAGTGAAACTACAAAGCCTCAGTAAATAGATGGAAATGGGTTTCAAGAGGAAAAATGTATTTAAATATATAAAACTGAAAAATATTTAGTCTTTTATGTATATACAAAAAAAGATTTACAAGACAAAGACCATCTTCACCAGGTTATGCCAATTATATCTCAATAAAACTGAGGAGGGGGGAAGCCCATCTCAAGAATCTTTTAAGTGATGCCCAGGTGGCTCAGTGGTTGAGTATCTGCTTTTGGCTCAGGTCGTGATCCTGGGGTCCTGGGATCGAGTCCCACATCGGGCTCCCTGCGTGGAGCCTGCTTCTCCCTCTGCCTATGTCTCTGTCTCTCTCTGTGTGTCTCTCATGAGTAATCTTAAAAAAAAAAATAATCTTTTAAGAGGTGATGATTCAGAATTTAATGAGAAAAATGTGTGACACAATCTACACGATCTCCCTGACCCAAGCTTCAAATCTGTTCAGCAAGTGTTGTCATCCTGATTGTATTTGTAGCCGTGAACACGATCAGTAAAGCACTTCGGTCCATAGTCAGAAGTGCTGATCGTTTGTTTCCACTCCCAGCTACCACACAAATCCTCTCTAAAAATATCCTACATGTGGACAGCAGACCCTTTGCTAAGAATCAATAACACGGAAGCTACTGTTTTCAAGACAGTTCATCTTTAGGCTCTTCTTAGTTAAAAGTTCTTCCTTATTTTTAGCTGAAAGTTACTCCCTGAAACATCTGTCTATTGATCCTTGCTCTGCCCTCTGCAGCATGAGGTAGGCTGCTGGGTGGAGAAAAATCACTGTGTGGTGATGAATGAAACACAGCCTGATGCGTAAAAATTGCCCCGCAGCAGGATGGACCTAACCCAACATGTGGGGAGGGCAGCGGGGAGACATCCTCCTTGTCTCGTGTTGGCTCTGAATTTCTTTCCCTGGACAAATGTACCTCCACATGTGACTTGGAAAGAAATGCCATCAGAATCTTACCTCCCCTGCCACAGAAGAAAGCACATGACTCAGGCTGGTTAACTGATGCTTCTGTTGTCTTGGATCAGCAGCTCTTTTGGGGGGTACATATACTGAGAAGGAAGGAGGGAGCCTCTCCCCACTGAGACTGCAAGCTGTGCTTGAGAACTGTCCTGTGCAGAGCCCAAATCTGAACACAACACAAAGGAACCTGACCCCATTATTTGAAACTCTGGATGCCTTCAGCTAGCTATGCCTTCATCCTTTGGAATTCCTGGTTTAATGAACCAATGAATTCTTTTTAAAAAATTAATTTGAGCTTAATTTAGTATTTTCAATCACTCTCAACCAAAAGAGTTTTACTGAATACATCCCAGAAAGACAGATCTCTCTTTCCTCACAAGTTTTCCTAGCATCGACTCCAACTGGAAGAGAAATGCTAGCAGGGGTGCTGGTCGGGCAGAATAAGCGAAGTACAGAGAGATTAGAAGTTGAATAATTGGCACAGTAGAGAACTGGAAAGGCAAGAGATGAAGAACTATCCCCTGAATCTACCCTAACTTATGCAGAAATTTGCCTGTATAATAGGATTTCTAGAGTATTAAGAGGTGCCATTAACCAATAAAAAGATCCTGCGTTAAAGATCCATGACATCCCAAAGTCCCTTTACAAAAGAGTAAGGCTTTCATTAGAAACTGGAGATGAACTGCTAATATCTATGGCAAGCTCAAGTGGGAAGAGGCCAGGAATTGCAAAAACACTAGGAAGAGGCACCTGCCATCAAGGTGTCTGGGTATGTGGGAACTGTCTCTGCCCACTTCAAGATTTTCCTGAGAACACATCCCACTATCACAGCTCAACTCTCTAGAGCAAGCCAAGAAGATCTCTGCCCACAGCTTATCTCCACTAGAGGATTTACATCTGGCTAATGCCTTGGTGTTAATTAAAAAATGCCCAAATGATTTCCTGAAGAGAGATCTTTCAGGACAAATGTCATCTCCTCAAATATTTCACTTGCTAGTCCCAGAAAATTGTGCTATACAGGTTAATTTAAAAATGTATACTACTGTTTTAAATTAGAGATAAATCCATCCATTGGCAAACATTACATCTAAACTATAACTAAAAATATGAAGTTTCACCCAAACGCAGGGTCTCATTTAGTACTTTGTGCCTCATCACACCTTTACCCTACCTCTAGCGTATTTTGCTACGTCTTCCATCAGGGCAGCTAGAGAGTAAGCTACTCAATATGTGCTGGAAACAAACTGCCTTCTATCAGAAACTTCCGTTTCTCTTCTCACCTTCTGTGCTGAAAAGTCACTTCTACAAATATTCTCCATGAAAGGTAGCAAAGAATTGAAGTGACATTTCACTACCAGTGAATCACAACTCTTCCCATTGAAACAGCCTAAGCTTTTCATACATATGACGTCAGTGCCTCCATATATGGGGAAATGTGAGGCTTTAGGAAATGACTGTCTAGAGTGTGGGAAACACCAGGGCCACCCTCCCTTTGCTAACTGATCTCCCACTGAATGCTTCAGTGGATTTTCAGGTAGAGAAAATCCTTGGGTGAGTCTGATATAATATGAGTATGATACGGCCTTGCTAATAGTAAAAAAAAAAGAATCCTTAGGCATTTGAGATGATTTCCAAAGCCACTAGCCCAATTTCTATCTGTATGAAGGAGGATTGTGTATTAAAGGAAGTAGTTTGTGGGCAGTCTGCTTAAAAAAAAAAGAAAAAAGAAAAACTGTAGAAAGATTATGTTATGATCTTTAAATGAATATAGAGGATGATCAAAATAATCATTGAGGGACGCCTGGAGGGTTCAGTGGTTGAGCGTCTGCCTTCGGCTCAGGGCATGATCCCAGGTCCAGGGATCGAGTCCCACATTGGGGGTTCCCTGGAAGGAGCCTGCTTCTCCCTCTATGTCTCTGCTTCTCTCTCTGTGTTTCTGATAGATAGATAGATAGATGATAGATAGATAGATAGATAGATAGATAGATAGATAGATAGATGATAGATAGATCTTTTAAAAATAATAAAATAATAAAATAAAATAATCATTGATTGCTACCAGGCACCAGGCATCATCAGGCAGGCACTGGGAAAAAGAAGATGAGCTACCCAGAAGGATCCCTCTCCCCACAGAGCACACATTCATGCCAGAGGTAACCTCCAGACATTGAACATTATTTACAGGGTGTTATAAAGCTAGTCAAAAAGATTGAGAAAGCTTCTATGAGCAAGTAATAGTTGACCTGGACCTTGAAAGATGAAGGATTAACTGGCTTCCAGGAAGTTGGGAAGGCATTCCAGAGAGAGGGAAAAATATGTACAAAAATATGCAGCAGGGGGGAGGCAATGGTCACAAGATCTGTAGGATGGAAGCATAGAGGTATGGGGTCAGAGGGTCAGGACATGAGGAGGTAAATATATCCTTGAAGGTCATGTTAAAGATTGTTTTTAATATGCTCACATTGAACACTCCCCTCAGTCTATTCTGCCTCTAAATTCCTCCATCTCAATAAATGGCAATTTAGGGGATCCCTGGGTGCCTCAGCGGTTTAGCGCCTGCCTTTGGCCAGGGTGCGATCCTGGAGTCCCAGGATCAAGTCTCACGTCGGGCTCCCGGCATGGAACCTGCTTCTCCCTCCTCCTGTGTCTCTGCCCCGCCCCTTCTCTCTCTCTCTCTATGTCTATCATAAATAAATAAAAAAATAAATCTTTAAAAAATAAATAAATGGCAACTTAATCCTATTAGTTGCTTGACATCACCTGTGATTCCTCTTTCATTCATATCCTCGTACATTGACTACAGCAAAACATACTCATTCTATCTTCAAAATACACCCTTTACTGGACTACCCCCATCATTTTCACTGAACTATCCCGGCCTAACCCACCATCTCCTCTTTCCTAGATTATTGCAATAGCCATGTAAAGGTCTTCCTATTTCTCCCATGGCCCCCAGGAGGATGCTTTTAAGGCATGAGTCAGACAATATTATTACCTTTCCCAAAGTCTCCAGAGCCCCCACGCCCACCTTCAAGGGGTCTCTCCTTACTATGGCCCACAAGGTCCTATATAATCTGGTCTACTATTAAGCTTCTGCCTTCACTCCCCGTTTCTTTCCTTCTCGATCTATATGCCTCAGACCCAATATACCAGTTTTCTTTGAAAGGCAGACATGCTTTCCTCTCAGGACCTTTGCACTTGCTATTTGCTCTGCCAATATTCTTTTTCTTCAAATATTCCAATGGCCTCTCACCCTCAGCTACTTCAAATCTTTGCTCAAATGTTGTCCTCTCAGGAAGGCTTTCCCTAATTATCCTATTTAGAGTTGTAGATCACTCTTCTCCTTTTCTTTACCTGGTTTTTTTTTTTTTAAGATTTTATTTATTTATTCATGAGAGACACAGAGAGAGAGAGGCAGAGACACAGGCAGAGGGAGAAGCAGGCTCCATGCAGAGACCCCGACATGGGACTCAATCTCGGGTCTCCAGGACCACACCCCGGGCTGAAGGTGGCGCTAAACCACTGAGCCACCCAGGCTGCCCTACCTGGTTTATTTTTATCCCTAATAATTCACAGTAAGTATTTGCCCTAATTTACTTTGTCCCACACACATGCTAGAATGCAAGCTCCATGAAGACAGAAATTTCTGTCATCTGGAGTCAATGTGGTACCTCTGGGGCCTGGAATATTGCTTGAGACATTTAGCATTCAATAAATGTTTGATGAATGAAGGTCTTTATCCTAAGACCAATAGCAAGCCATTGAAAAGCTTTAAACATGAAGACTCATAACCAAAAAGAAATTCTTTTTTTTTTTTTTTTAATTTTTTCAGAAATAAATTCTTAAGGTCTTTTCAGCTGTCCTTGAAAAGAATGTTCCGGGAGAAGGGGGTTAGGAGATGTGGTAGGCCACATTGGATGCCTAGGGTGAAATTAGCTTTTCTTTACTTCTAAGAAGAATGAGTTCAGTGCACAGAAGAAGTGAGGCTCACTACCCTTTGTAAGGACTCAGTGTGGAAGCCAGCCTCCTTACCCTTACCCCTTATCCCAATGTTCCACACCACCCAGTACTCACAACTTCATGAGGTTTCTTCCTATCTTGAATGGGGGCTAGCACTGGGGGACAAGTTAAATATGACAGAGGGATGCCTTATGACTTTCAAGAGCTGGTTGTTTACCATAGTTTCTGGAATACCTGCCCCTAAACACGGAGTCACTGTGTAAGAAGTTTTGCTAGTCTGAGACCACCATGCTAAAGAAATCACGTGGGAAGACCACCTGGAGAAGCCCTGTGACTACATACAGAGAAAGATAACTTACCAGCCTCCAGCTGTTCCAGGCTCTGGACATTTGAGTCAACCTGGCTGAGGCCCAAGACCCTGGGAACACAAGTGGGTTTGCCCACTGTGCCGTATCTGAATTCCTGACCCTCAAAACCGAAACAAAAGGAGTGTATTTGGGAACAGTGTGCTCAACACCAATAGATAATCAGAATGCTCAGTAAAGAGGATTCCTTTTCAGTGGGATTTCAGCAACCAGGCATAAGTTCAGGGTTAAAGAGCTTGAAGGATAGAATATCTCAAGGTGTCTTTTGTGTTGAAGAACCTAGCAAGGATGAGCAAAATCGATCACTTTAATAAAAGAAAAATGCAGCTGCATGCAGGTAACTTTTAATCTAAACTGTCAAAAATGTAGCTGCCTGATTTTTCCCCAGACATATTTTTATTGAATCTAAGCCCTTCAAGAAGCTGACAATTTGCATGATTAACTGAGGGAACTGGATTATCATGAAACCTTCCTCCTCCAACCCTCTGGAGTAGTTTAAAGCAATATCTCCTGTTAGAGCATAAATGGGAATGAACATTATCTTCTCTCAAGGACAGTGAGTTAATTGTTTGCTCCAAAGTTCACCAAAGAACTAATTGGAACTGTTATTTCAGGAATATTTGATGCATAAACTCTTTTTGTTTTTCCATATCAATCAAAGACTAAATTATTACATCAGAGATATTAAATTATAAATGGAAACAGCAGCAAATGACTCCCCTTTTTAAATCATGAACAGGGTGTATGCAATAGATAACTTGAAGTAAATGACAAAAAAAAAAAAAAAAAACCCTAGTTAAGTTGCATTAAAACATGAAGACAGAAAGAAGGCAAAAGACTTCTATAAGGACATATCAAGATTTTGCATAGAATCCAAGTACAATTGGGCAGCCCAGGTGGCTCAGTGGTTTAGTGCTGCCTTCAGCCCAGGGTGTGATCCTGGAGACCTGGGATCGAGTCCCACGTCAGGCTCCCTGCATGGGACCTGCTTCTCCTTCTTCTGTGTCTCTGCCTCTCTCTCTTTCTCTCTCGCTCTGTGTGTCTCTCATGAATATATAAATAAAATCTTAATTAAAAAAAAAGAATCCAAGTACAGTTATTCCAGAAACACTAATTAAGATGGCATCTTGTAAAGCTTGTATCTGAAAAAAAAATCTCACCCATGATAATCTTATGTCGGGTTGTTGCCCTGCCCCATGCTCTTAGCCCTATGAAAAAAGAAATGTGCCAAAATTCTCAAGCCTGAACTACTTTGACCTCCCCACCCAAAGCAACATTGACACAAATGTACATATAGTTCATATCTTGCTTTGGTTATGATGATCTTTCCAAAGGTCACCATGGGCCTTTGACTGTGTAAGAGTGCCTAAGCCATTGGTGAAGGCCCATGGCAGAGAGGGGGCAATATAATGAGATCAATAACCTATAGGCTCCCCATTTCCTACAGACTATCTTCTTAGTAAGACACATAAAACCTTCTATGAGCTCACCCTTGCTCACACCGCTAACATCATCTCTGGTTATAATTTCTCTAGTCATCACTGTCCTTGCCCTGCCTCTACAACATACCTGCCTGGATGCATATACACAAGTACACACACATACAAAATCTTACAACACTACTGAATGAATTGCAGCTCCCTGAATGTACTATACTATTTTAGTCTCCCCAACTTTGTTCATATCCCTCTCCTTCCTAGCATGTCATTCCCCATTTTTTTAAGACTCAGTTCAAGCATTACCTCTCATGTGAAACCTTTCCTCTCTCCTTCCCTCTAGGCAGACTAGTCATTCCCTCCTCTGAGCCATCAGAGACCCCACACATCATTCTTTCATTTTATCCCCTCACTTCTAGGTGACTGAGTCATGTGGGAACACAAGTAACCTAATCTGATTATTTCCCTAAAACACAAACTGGTATCATTATGGAGATAATAGAAAGAAGTGTGATAACTCTCTAAATAAAAGAAAAAGATTTGAGGGCTCTATCTCAAGACAGTGCTACTGACCCCTTCTTTATGCAGAATAAATCATTTTCCACTTCCCATCATTAGCATCACACTCTAAATAAGCCAATCTGAAGTGCTTCTGTTGAGTTACCCTGAGATCATAACATGGCATTCATTAGACATAATTTTGATTGACAAGTAAATAAATTCATGCTACAGAATTTAGGGAACCAGAGAAATATCCAACCTATTTCACAAAAACTCCCACAAAACTGCAAGAGGCAATCCACAAAACAGAAACTAGCTACTGTGCATGATTCCATTCAGCATACATTCCATAACAACACAGAATTCTACTCCTAGACATTCTGTGGTTACAGGCACGCCCATATTTCATTGAGGAAGTGTTCTTGAATTAGTAAAAATCTTTAAGGCAGTCAGAATACCTGAAAGGGATTAGATATCAAAAATGCCAATATGATGAGTAAGTAAAGAGAAAAGGACAAGATGCATATTCAGTAAGGAGAAATGATGACAAAGTTATTCACCTTTATATCTGTGACCAAAACTGGAGCTAAAAACAGAGAATCCAAGAGGTCAGGGTACCCTTGCTTAGTATTGGCTTTTAGTCTTTATGCATTTTAGGCAGTGACTATTATTCCATTCTCATGAGGATTCTAAAAATTTGAATACTCACAGAAGATTTACTCCTGGGTGGAAAGTACCATAAAATGTTGAATTCCATAGAAATTTCCAAAGTAATATTACGGCCACCAACTTTCTGCTCAGCCTTTAAATACTAAATATGACAGCCACCATATAAAAATCATAGTCCACATTATAATCTATGCGATTCTTTCTGTAGCTGGCCTCTTATTCTAATGGACACATAACCTTGAGGAAATTAATGAGGCAGAAAATACATAAAGTTTTAAATCAAGAACTGTTGGAGACCTCTGTCACTTCAGAGAACCCCTAGTCCATAAATGCCATATTAAATAGACACTGAGCAAAAACAGTCCCTGGGAATTATGGAATAGATCTTTGAGAAGTAAAACCATTACTTTGAGAAGTAGAAGTATTTCCAATGCTTGAGCATTTGGAAAGGGAGATGAATATGGTCTTCCCCTTTTTGACTCTAAATAGTGGGTGATGGTGCCCTATGGAGGAGAGGACAATCAAACGCATGATGTGTAACAAAATATTCATCTTTTTTAAAGGTTGTTTGGTCTGCAACTTCTCAAAACCAAAAGCATAAAGAATGATCAACCTACACAGACTCACCACCTAGGTTTAAAAATTAGCAACAATCTATCATTTTTCATTTCATCTAACTACTTCCCCAACCTTTCTTTTGTTCTGGAGAAGCATCAGACATTATATCATCTAATTCCTAAGTACTTCAGAATGTATCTCTACAGATAAAAACAATTTAAATAACAACAGTACCATTTTCATAACCAACACAATTCTAATTATTTCTTAATATTATCTAAGCCCCAAATGTACTCAGTTGTCTCTAATTATCTCAAAAATGTCTTTTAACATGATTGGTTTGAATCAGAATCTCAACAAAACTCACACACTATATTTGTTGATATATTTTGTAAGTCTCTTTTAATCTATAACAACTCCCCCTCTCTCTTTTTTTTTTTTCATGACATTTACTTGCTAAAGTTTCTAGATTTGGCTGATATAATACCTCATGGTATTATATAAGATGATGCTCTATCCCCCATGTTTCCTATATATAGTTAAATTCAAGACTTGACTAAATTCAGATTCAAACTTTTTGGCAAGGATATTTCAAAGGTGGTGCTGCCAGTCATATCAGAAGGCACGTAATATCTGTTCCTCTTTTAATGATGTTAAGATTGATCAAGGGTTCAAAGGTTACCGCCTGAACCACCCATAATAAAGTACCCAAATAATATTTCACCTAATAATTAAGCATCTAGATTGCCTAGATCCATTATTTCATTAGGGGTTGAAAAGGGATTATACAAATCCTACATTTCTTCTGCTTTAACTTCCTGTTATTCTTCTATTAAAAAGAAGAAAGTAAAAGAAAAGCCCTTTCTCACAGATACAGAAAAGCAGCAGCCCCTAAACTCTAAAAGCTAGCCTGACACTCATAGCTAGACCTCAATGTTCTTTTGCTGGATGTAAACAAATTCACAGAACATCAACTCACCTTGTGACTTTGAAGAAGTGATTATATATATATATATGAAAAGACTATTTCATAACGTTGTTTAACCAGAGGCAAAAACAAGGTCACAGTTCAGACCACAAAAATATCAGCCACCTTTTCCCAATCTGAGTGGCTGCTGCTTCTGAAAGGTTTACAGCTTTGGTCTTGCTCTAGCCTTCTTAAAAGATTTAGTAAATACCTAATCATATCATTCTTTAAATTACAGGGATGAAAATATCCAATGATAGAATTATCCTCCCTTCTAATCCAAAGTCCCTAAAGTCTCTTTTCGTGAACTCTCCTCAACATCATCTACCCACTGTCTAAATCCTGTAATGTTTCCTTTCTAACACCTTCTTACTGAGTTGTCCCTTCTCTGTAGCAAGTAATAACCTGACTTACAGAGCTCTCCAGCTATGTTCCTAGTGGTCTGTGACCTCGAGGGGAACGATGAAGGGAAGCACATTTATACTTGTATGATTGTCATTAATTTTATAATCTACAAAGGAAAGACAGCAGATACTCAATTCTTTATCACCCTTCAGAAGAATGATTTTTTTTGCACTGGCAACCTACAAAGGTAACCAATATGGTAAACATTCTTTAAAAAAAAAAAAAAAGATTTTATGTATTTATTTGACAGAGAGAAGAAGCCAGAGAGTACCAGCAGAGGAAACAGCAGAAGGAACAGGAGAAGCAGACTTCCTACTGAGCAGGGAGCCTGATGTGGGGCTGGATTCCAGGACCCTGGGATCGACCTAAGCCAAAGGCAGACCCTTAACTGACTGAGCCACCAGGCAACACTACTTTTTCCTCTTCAAAGTAATATTATGAATTTATAGATTTTTGTTTACCTATAGTAGTTTTTTTTTTTTTAATGGAGTTGTAAACTCCTGGACAGTGATGTGGTCTAGGATTTTGAAACTCAAGTCCACTTTCAGGGACTGGCTGTAGCACCAGCACACAAAACTCACCTGCATGGTGCCCTTGGATATCTTAGACACTCTATCCCTCAGGAACCGGAGCCTGTCACCCTGGTTCAGTCCACTAGAGGCACCATAGTAAGGCCTCCAGAACTGCCATTACCAAGTTTCCGCTATTTCCTAGTCCACCAAGGGAGGATTCTTCCCAGACCACATGAGATATTATAACCTATAGCAATTATTCTTTTATAGCAATCATTTTTAATGGTTTAATATCCTCATCTCTAAATAGTAAGAGCCCCTTGAGGTTGACTCTCATATCCTATTAGCATGACTCAAGAAGTCTTTGATGGCTTACACTTCAAGACACAAATAGATGTCTCAGATGTATTTTCTGCCTAAAATAACTATTAGTCTGGGTTGTTCAGAGAACAAAATGAGACAGGGGTGGAGGGAGAGGGAGAGAGGGAAAAAGAGGGAGAGAGGGAAAGAGGGGAGAGAGAGAGCGAGAAGGAGGGAGGGAGGGGGAAGGAGAGAGAAATGCTGTATAAGGAATTGTTTCATACAATTATAGAGGCTGAGAAGTCCAAGATCTGCAATCAGCAAACTGGAACCCAAGAGAGTCAATGGTGTAGTTCTAGTCCAAGTCTGAAATCCTGAGAACTAGGAGAGCTAATGGTGCAAATTCTAGTCTGAGTTTAAGTGGAAAGTGGAAGACTGATGCTCCAGCTCATAAACAATCAAGTAAGGAGAATTTTTTCTTAGCCTTTTATTTCATTCAGGCCTTTAAGTGATTGGATGAGGCCCACCCACAATGGAAAAGTCAGTTGGCTTTACTTAGTCTACTGATTCAAATGTTAATCTCATTCAGAAATACCCTCAAAAACACACCCAGGAATAATATTTAAGCATATATTTGGGCACCCCATGGCTTGACACATAAAATTAACTATCATCAAAAAAACCAGTCATTTTCTCTAAAATATTCAATTTAAGCAAATATGAGAGTGGTGATACCTTGTCTAAAGGTAAACTTTGTACTATAGTGAGGGGCAGGAAGACCTACACATAAATATCATGGGTAGTTTCACTTATCATATCTTTATAGGAATGTAAAGGCAAGGAAATGTCAGGAAAGAGCTACTACAAATGTTTAAAGAAACAGAAAATATGTCCAAAGAGGAAATATTAAGGAACTTGCTTGAAAAAGAGAAAACTAAAGAACAATTTTATTACTGTCCCTAAATAAAAAAGGTTTTTCCAAAGGGAGGTATTGGGCAGTCAGTACTATGTTATGAAATACTCTTCCAGAGAAAAACAATTAAAGTAAGGGATATTTTGCTACACCTAGAGAATGTCCCAATCTTGGGTATCTGCCTATTCTGGTCTAGAGACTAGTTCTAGATGATTCAGAAAGTACCAAAATGTTAAGACCATATGCTGTCAAAGATATTGCTGGAGAGGTAATTCTATTGTTTAATTCAAATATACCCTTGCGAAACGAACTAGGGGTGGTAGAAGGGTAGGAGGGTGGGGGGTGGGAGTGAATGGGTGACGGGCACTGGGGGTTATTCTGTATGTTAGTAAATTGAACACCAATAAAAAATTAAAAAAAAAAACAAATATACCCTTGCCATCTGACACTGTGGGAAGTAGATAAGCCTAGGTCTAATCCCTCCCAAAGGTTCCACTGAGAGCTGGTTCATGGCTACCACAAAAAAGAGAGGATAGTTCTATTTAACTTTTTGAGGAAACTCTGTGCTATTTTCTAGAGTGGCTGCAGCAGTTTGCTTTTCCCACCAACAATGTAAGAGGGTTCCCCTTTCTCCACATTCTCACCAACACCTGTTATTTCTTGTGTTGCTAATTTTAGCCATTATGGCTGGTATGAGGTGATATCTCATTGTAGTTGTATTGTATTTCCCTGATGATAAATGATGAATGGACAAAGAAGATATGGTATACATATACAATGGAATATTACTCAGCCTTAAAAAAGAATGAAATCTTGCCATTTGCAATGACATGGGTGATGCATAGAGTACTATGCTAA
This sequence comes from Canis lupus familiaris, assembly GCF_011100685.1. Classification (NCBI taxonomy): domain Eukaryota; kingdom Metazoa; phylum Chordata; class Mammalia; order Carnivora; family Canidae; genus Canis; species Canis lupus. The sequence continues at coordinate 48,306,267 of NC_049223.1, read as the reverse complement.
GTGAAATAAATCAGTCAGAGAAAGATAAATACCACATTTCACTCCTATATGGAATTTGAGAAACAAAACAAACGAACATGGTGGCAGGGGGTTTTCAAAGGGAAGCTGGGGTAGGGGTGATGGATGAAACAGGAGATGAGGATTAAGGAGTGCACCTGCTATGAGGAGCACCCATGTTGAGTCACTAAATTCCATACCTGAAAACAATATTACACTATATGCTAACTAACTAGAATTTAAATAAAAACTGAAATGAAATAAGGTAAAATAGAGGAGAATGTCAGTAGGTGTGGCCCATTGCTTCCTGCATGAGGAGGTAGACCAGCAATTCCAGAGGCCACTCTGAGGGTGGAAGTGAGCAACGACTTCCTCTAGGAACTAAAAAGCCCTTGGGGAACTCCCACTTTCTTCCTCCAGAAAGCCTGAGTCTTCCCTCATAGAATTTCTAAAGCCCATTCTTGTTTCCAGGGGTAAGAACAGAGGAAAAAGAAGTGAGTTTACAATAGCCAAATTGTGGGAGGAGCCACGATGTCCTTTGACAAATGAATGGATAAAGAAGATGTGGTATATGTAGACAATGGAATATTACCCAGCCATCAGAAAGAATGTCACCATTTGCTTCGACGTGGATGGAACTGGAAGGTATGATGCTGAGTGAAATAAGTTAATCAGAGAAGGACAGTCATCATATGGTTTCACTCATATGGGGAATACAAGAAATAGTGAAGGGGCTAGAAGGGAAAGGAGGGGAATGGAGTGGGAAAAATTAGAAAGAGAGACAAACCATTAAAGACTCCTAACTCTGGGAATCAAACAAGGTTGTGGAAGAGGAGGTGGGGGCGGGGGTAACTGGGTGACAAGCACTGAGGAGGGCACTTGATGGTGAGCACTGGGTGTTATACTATATGCTGGCAAATTGAATTTAAATTTTTAAAAATGTATAAAAAAAAGTGGATTTAGCAATTGCAGATACTGCTAAACACTGCACAGATTACAGAATAAACAGGTCCCTGTTTAGAGTCAAATTAGACAGACTAGATGTAAACATGAAGAAAGTGCTTCTCACAGGAAATAACTGCGGTTTTCAGACATCTCAGAAGAGAAAGTTATTAACAGGATGCTTAGAATAATTCCTCTCCTCTAATTTAGTAGGTGGGACTTGGGAGTTAGATGACTGAAGGAAAAAGCTCTAACAAGAATAACTATACAAAAAGAGGATATCCTCAAGGAAGGTTGGCACAAGGACAGCAGCATAATTGCTTTCCTGAGCTCAGAGAGCAGGATGAGGGAATTACACAGAGAACACGTTACACTACGTGACAGAGGAAATGACTCTGGTGGCCTTAATAAAACTATGACTATTTTTTCTCATCCTCTTCTAAGCCCCTACTTCCCGCTTTTATATCTGTTTTCCCCTTTTGGCTGACAAGACAGCAAGGTAAAGGCAGACTGTCTCTTTAATAAATTGCTTTTACCCCACTTCACAATAATACCTACTTAATTAATTTATCTTCCGCAGTTATCTGCTGCTTTCATTCTGTATACACAGATACTCAACAAGGAGAAAATCAGTTTGGTTCAAATGTGTTCTCTCATTACATCACCAAAATGGTGCCAATTAGTGTTATTTTTTGGTGGGGTTATGACTCAATACATTTAAGTTCCCACAAATCCTTTTCATGAGGTGGTTGCTCAGGGACTAATTCGGGCAAAATCTTGAATCCAAAACCTGAATCCTTTATCCTCATTCTTATCCTTTAGAAAATTTTTGTCAGAGGGGAAAGCCCTGGAAAATATTTTCTAGAGTTCAAGTACTTATCTATAGTGTGCTGAATGATGGCTCCCAGAAAACTCAGGTCCACATCCTAATCTTTAGAACTTATAAATATTACCTTATATGACAAAAGAGTGAACACTACCTTACGTAGCAAAAGATGTACTTAAGTTAAAGGTCTTGAGAAGATGCCCCCTCTGGATTATGCTATTGGGCCCTAAATATAATCCTACATACCTTTTATAAAACAAAGGTAGATGGAGTTTTGCAACAGGCACACAGAAGAGAGACCTACGTGGAGGAAAAGGCAATGTGAAGATAGAGGCAGAGATTGTAGAGATGTGGCCACAAGCCAAGAAACATCAAGACGTGCCAGCAGGCACTTAGAAGTAGAAGAGGCAAGAATAAATTTCTCTTGTAGAGTTTCAGGAAGGGGCCTAGCTCTGCTGCTACTTTTATTTTAAAATTTTGGCCTCCACGACAATAACAGAATACTTTTCTCTTAAGACAGCAAGTCTATGGTAACTTATAATTTGCCAAAGGAGCTAGAGTAAATTAATATACTGTCTAGTCCATATTGTCCTCTTTAGAATAGCCCACAATAAAGAACGAAACCTAATTAAGTTTGTTCAAGATAACCAAGACCTTTAGCAATAGCTAATAGTATCAGAAGTAGGCAGTGACCCAAACCCAATATACTACAAGGAGGCATTCAGATCTTCCCTCTCAAGGATATGAACTAAGAGGCATTAAAACCATTGTTAAGACCATGTTGGTCACCAGAGCAGTACAGTCACATAGATTTGGGGTTAGAGTTGGCCCCAAAGCAAACTGAAGTTATTTTCAAACTAATACCATAGAAGAGTTAAAGCGCTAAGTAATCTGAGAAATGGGAAAATGAAGAGCTGAACAGAAAGAACCTAACACCAAAGACCTCACCTCATACTTCGCAGAGAAACTAAATGCAGTCGGATGAGAATGATATTTTCCCACCATCAAGCTGTCATCCTAACTGGATCCATGCCCACATGTGCTGCTTTCTTCCCATTACAAAGGAAAAGCTGTCCCTGCCCCTAAAGAAAATCCTTTTACCTGGGTTACGGATCCCAACTCATCATGGCTGCTCAAAGACTTCACTCCTGCAATGAACCTCTTTCTTTCTCCTTCCATTCTCCATCTCTGCTGGATGCCTCACACTGGCCTTCAAACACGTCTTCATGTTGCCCTTCTTCAGAGCCTCCCCAGTGACCACCGGTCATCTCTGCTCTCCTCCAGCTTTTTAGAGTTGTCTATCCTCACTGTCTCTGTTTTCTTGCCTCCAATTTTTCTCACCCCGATGCAATAAAGATTTCTCCCTACTGCTTTATTGAAATAGACCTTATTAAAGTCTATTTAATAACAAATGACCACCCAGGTCCTCAGCTTACTTGAACTCTCATTGGCATTTGAGAAAACTGATACTTCTCCTTGAAACAATTTTTTCACAGTTATATGAAACCAGATGTCCTCCCTCCTTCTGTGGTCTCTTTGTCTTCTTTGCTGGCTTTTCTTCTACCAGACTCTCATCACTCTCATGCTGCCAGGGTTCTGCCTTTGACTGTCTCCTGATCTCCATCTTTCTTCTCTTCCTAGAAAATCTCCCTTGGCTTCAAAAATTAAATATTTTCTGATAATTCGGTTTTCCATCAGCAAGCCTAATTTGTCCCTGAATTTCACACTCAGATATCCAACCATTTAATGCATATCTCCCTCAGGCTGTCTAATAATTATCTCACCCTTAACATGGTCAACAGAATTTTAAGATTTCCCCAGTCGTCCTTGTCTTGTTTTTTCAGCCAATGGTACCAACATCCACTCAGTTGATTAGATCAAAAATCCTACAGAGTCATCCCTAATTCTCCTTCCTAATATTCTGTATCCACACCAAGAGCAAGTTCAGGGAGGTCTAGTCCGGAATCATCTTGACTCTACCACCCCTCACCGACCCCACCCCTGCACTACTACCTTGTCACCATCTCTCACTCAATTTCTACAACTGCTTTTTAATGATAGTTCTACAAATAGCAACAGGATAAGTTACCACATTGCTTATTATGTTTTAATGAATTTCTATTGCATGCACATTTATACCCAAGTCTAAAAGACACTGTATAATCAGTCCTCTGCTTACTCCTTTAACATTAACTCCCTTACTTTTTTCTCCTCAATTCTTGGATTTGGGCCACATCAGCCTTATTTCCATCCCTCATACCTTTCAAATTCAGTTTCATTTGAGTCTTTGCACTTCGTGTTCCTTCTAATTAGAAGCATCTTCCCCAGTTTGTCACATGCCCAACTTCCTTTCATAATTCAAATGCCACCTCCTCCCAAAGGTCCTTTCCTGACTATCTGAGCTGAAGTAGAACCTCCTGCCCAATTCTTGGCTATCACATTTCCCTATTTTATTTTGTTCATAGAATTTATCAGTATCTGAAATTTGCTCCATTAATTCATTTGCATGTTTACTATTTGAATTGTCCTATTGCAATATCAGCTTCCCAAGGCAATAATTTTGAACTTTTCACTCTCATGTCCCCAAGTACCTGGCAGTTACTTAGTAAATATTTGCTGACTTTAGGATTCTGAGAATCCTTCAATTCCAACCCCCCTCTTAGGCTTGATGGTATGTCATTTCCTGTCCTTCAATATATGACACTCATTAATTCCTGTAATTATCTCCCTTAACTGATGCCAGTCTGTTTCTTATCTTCGTACCCAAAAGGCATTCACAAAATTGTTGAAATTATGCTGTATCCTGGGTTTGGACATTAGTCAAAGTTTCCCTGATAATTAGGCTGAAAATGTGGGGTGCAAAAAAACAATGGTCAGTGCCAGCACCCCTCTGCAATGCTGATCTTTATTTCCCTAATTTAGGCTTAAAATATAACTTCCCAAGCCTATTTGAAGAGTTAAGAATGATATCTCTGTAGATTATACCCTGCTTTCTACTAATATATAGGGAAAAAATGAAACCCTACAGATGTGTAATCTATGTTCTGATTTGTCAAGGACATTAAACATAAAATAGGTATAAGAGTTTATCTAATCATTAAATATTAGGAGGCATGAAAATAGCATCTGCCTTGGAGACAAAGACCAGCTGACCTGTTAGACCAGTTGACTGCAATGCTCTCTATGACTATTATCCAATTTGTGTACCTGTTTCTTTTTTACTGGTTTTATTTTAAAATCTGCTTTTTTTCCTCTCACTTTCCTAAGAGAATTATAGCTCTGGAAAGGCAGCTGGCTAAGTTTCACTTGCAATGCACTTCTGATCACAGAGAAATGCACACTGTTCCCCCGGCAGAGAAATGTGTGATGGTTGATTTGCACCTTGCTGGTTGGATACATGCAATGGCAAGTGGGAGTTTTATTGGGTTCATGGCACTGAAGGATAGCAGGCATTCTATTCCTTTTAGCTCAGGGATATTTTTGTTTGCTTGTTTAGTTTGGTGAGAAAACACATTTATTTAGGTGCTCCGTTACAAAGTGAAATGTGGCTCCACACAACAAAATTGTGTGCAATGAAACTCAAACTGCAAACTATAAACCCCCACATATTTAGACTGAGCAAGCCAACTTCTTACCAGAGATTTTCAAGGGTAAAGTGAAATGCACATTGCAAATGCCAGGCTGTGTATGTCTTCAGCACCATACTACATATTTCACTGATCTCAACATGACTGCAGTTTTAACTGAAGACGCCTGAAACTGAATCTCTGGGTACCAACTCTTGGTGGGCAGATTAATAAGGAAGTTTTCATTTTCATTGACCACTTTCTATAGTTTTCTGGGCTTCCCATAAAATAGAGTGGAGGCAGAGATGATGAGACAGCTACCAGTAGGTCACTCCATGTCCCCTGCCCACATTCAGACTTGTGCAAAGTGAGTGCCCATATCTTGGCTTATAATGCCATTCTCCAAAGAAGAGAACCAAGACTATTTGGGGAAAAAATGGCTAATTCTAGAACAAAAGCAAGAAATATACAAGTTGAGTCTAGAGGTTCTCACAGTAGAAGTAAGGGAATTATTTTTTTTAAAAACTTAACAACCACAATCATGAGAGTATGTCAACAGGACATAGGACCCAACTGAAAGAATTCTGTATGACAAAAGATCAAAAAAATTGAGCAACAAAATAGATAAGATAGTATTGATTTATAACTCAAAGTATAAAATGAATATCCATGAGTTTATATTAATGTGAATACATGATTGATAGAAAAGCAAATAGGAAAGAAATGACAACGCTCTCATGTAGAATAATTTCACATAACTTATATAGATACTCCTTCCTCAAGGAGATGGAATACAATCCTCCATTCCTAAACTGTGAGCTGTTTATATTGTCTCTCTTCCAAATAGTATGGGAAAGGAGAAAAGAGTAACTCGACAATGGAAAAACCAAACACTACCTCAGCCAGATGGTCAAGGGTCATACCAACAGCGATAAGTGTGTGGTGAGAATGGTTCTTGATCTCTGTGGTCTTCCTCCCCAGAACTTAGAACTCCAATAATCATGAGAAACACATCAACTCAATCCCAATTGAGGGCATTTCACAAAGTGCCTGACCAATACTCCTGAAAACTCTCAAGTTGGTCAAAAGAAGGAAAGTCTGAGAAGCCATCATAACCAAGAGGAGACTAAAGGAGATGTGACAACTGTGCTGCGATATCCTTGATGGGATGCTGGAACAGAAAAAGGACATCAGGGAAAAACTTAGGAACTCTGAATGAAGTATGAACTTCAATTAATGAAAAATTTCAGTATTGGCTCATTAATGATGATAAGTGTACTACACTAATATGTTAATAATGAAGTTGGGCACAGGGTATAAGAGAACACTCTGTACTACCTTTGTGATTTTTCTATATATCAAAAAGAATTCTAAAACTAAGTGCAGGTCTTTAAAAATTCTGCAGTTCCAATTAAAATGTAATTTTTAAAAACAGCAGAATTTTTTAAAACATGTATATGGGGCACCCGGGTGGCTCAGTGGTTAGAGTGTTCAACTCTTGGTTTCGGCTCAGGTCATAATCTCAGGGCTCCCAGGATCAAGCCCCGAGTCAGGCTCTGCACTCAGTGGGAGTCTGCTTGAGATTCTCTCTCCCTCTCCCTCTGCTCCTCCCCCCTGCTCCCACTGTCCTCTAAATAAGTAAATAAATAAAATCTTTAAATACTACTTTTCTTCTTCAACAGAAATTTCCTTTATACCTACTATCTCAGTTACCAAATACTTGAAAGTTACTTTCTCACCTGTTCCAACAAGTCTTTCCCTCCCGCTATCTAACATATCTTTGCATTTCATAGAAGGAATGTGACTGTTTCTTCTTGAACCAGAACTTCTCTCTCCTTTCCTTCATTGTTAAAAGCAAAAACCACATAATTTGCTCTAGTATTAATGTGATCCCATTTGTAAAATCTGACAGCAGTACAGATTTGCTACATCTCCATTAACCTCTTTCAACATTAATTCTCGGGTGTTTTTTACAGCCATTTACCAAGATTCCTCCATTTCAGCTCCTGATTGATTTTCCAGTTTGTTCCCTCTACCAGTAGTACAGAATCTCTCTTGGCTCTCCTTAAATACTGTAAAGAGCCGAGGTCCTCTCTTTCTTCCAGTTTCCATGAACAGAAAGGCCTGTTCTCAATAATAAACATGACGTGTACAGTTAAGGGTTTTCCCTGCTGGAAAAAGCCTCTGATAAAACCATCTTTTGGTGACAACGGAGAAAAAGGAAGCTGGCATTTGTCCTTTCTTCTTTTCTTAGTCACTCAATCCTGGACAGTTAGCATTTTTTTTAATCTGCCTGAAACAGATCGTCCTCTATTATTTGCTAACTTTAGAGAAGAGCGACCATTATGTACATTCATATTACAAATTATCAATACAAATTAAAACATTTTAGGGATTTCCCCCATAAATCTCTGGAGGGAGAAAATGTTCACACCTCTGGTATGTAAGCATACATGAGAGTGAGAGAGAGTATGTGTTAATAAATACTGGCAAGTGTTCATATGTATGAATTGAGAGGAAGATCAAATCCTGTTTGCCCTTCAAATCCTCCAACAAGCCTGAGATAACACCACCCACTGAAATCTTCACCATTAGAATCTTTCTTTTAGTTTAAATGATTTTTCTAGCCTTGAATCTCTGTTCTTTCTGGGGTCCTGGAGCCTTTTTAATATCAAAATTCTCTTTGCACATTATTCATTTATTTGAAATATAACATGTTTACATGATGCATGGGCTAAAACACCAAGTATCTTCCTTTGTGATTATAGTCATAGGAGCTGAGGATGCTGATACTTATTTCAAGGCAAATTGAAGCTCTAATTAATAAGAAAATAGATCCATAGTTTTATTTGTTCTTTAGATAAAATTCTTGTAAAATCTGGGGTCAAAGGAAGAACATTATAAAATGGACTGTCAGTGGTAGAAACGTGGGAAATGGGTTATATATAGTCCTTAAAGATGGAGTTTGGCCTTGAGAAGGCTCTTAAAATTGTATAGAATTTGGGGGAGTGAAGGAGAGCCCCTCATGTTTTCTCAAAATTTCTCCTTCGAGGAGAATTTAATAGACTGATGATGGACTGACTGCCTCTAGCAGGCAGAGGGAGAATGGGATTCAGAATATATACCTGCCTAGTTGAAGCCCAAATGTCTGGAAAGCCAGTATGGCACTCATTGCAATCACAGGGCAAGGAAATGGGGAGGAGTGAGACCCTCAAGGGCCAGGGTGAGGGCAGCCTAAAGATACATTCAAGGCAGTGGGCCTCCTGGCTCAGACACCTGTTCCAGGAGAGATAGAAGAAGCTGAGGGAAAGGCAAACTGGGAGGAACAGTGAGTACACACATAAACCCACTTCTAAACATACTTGAATCTTCATGAGGTTGGCCATGCTTCTGTTGTGTTCTAAAATGTTAGTGATTTCAGACACACAAGTCTTGGGAAGAGCACTGTAATCGTGCAGTTACCAAAACTGCCCTATCAAGGTCACAGGGTTGGAATGAGAAGAACGAAATCCAGAATTATTACAAAACTCCTCAGTTGAAGTTGAAATCTTAGAATACAAGTGCGCTGAGGCTTTACACAGCTTTTCAAGCACAACCTGAATGCCAGGTTTTCTTCTTGTTCTAATTTTTATTTAATTCACATCATATACATATACATTTATATATAAATGCATTTAATTCATAATATTCCCTAGAAAAAAAGAGTTGCTTCATTCTTACTCCACAACAAAGAACCTATCTCATGCACTTTCTCCTTCCCAAAGTAACTTCCTTATCCCCTTTTCTGTCTGTTGACAGAGGATTCATCTTTAGGTGCAGCATGAATCCTGCATGGGGAAGTATAGTCAACAGAACAGTAGCCTCAACTGCACATTTCCTTTCCTCCTGGAAAGTATCATAAAATGTGTGTAACACTGACTCGATATTTACAGATCAAATATTGAGACCCTAATATGTGCACAAACTGCCAGAGCTTTTCTTAGAAAGTCATATCCTACTTTCCTAAGGTAAGACTCTGAGAAGACTTGGGAAAGTCTTACCTACCCAGCGTGGCACATTCCAATGTTTTTTTTTTTTTTTTTTTTTTTTTTTTTAAATTTTTATTTATTTATGATAGTCACACAGAGAGAGAGAGAGAGAGAGAGAGAGAGAGATAGGCAGAGACACAGGCAGAGGGAGAAGCAGGCTCCATGCACCGGGAGCCTGACGTGGGATTCGATCCCGGGTCTCCAGGATCGCGCCCTGGGCCAAAGGCAGGCGCCAAACCACTGCGCCACCCAGGGATCCCACATTCCAATGTTTTTAAACTTGGCTTTGGAACCCTGGGTACCAAACACTAGTGATTATCACATAAACATCCTTGTTTACCCCAACATCTGTGGTTTGTTTTTTAGGTTGAGGTCAACACACATTATAGCAGTTTCAAGAGTACAACATAGTGATTCTACAACTCTATACCTTAATATTTTTTAATTTGGCTTTAGAACCTTGTCCACTATATGTGGTAAATTTATATATATTCGGATACAGAGGTATATGAATGTATATATTTATATTATTTTTTCTTTTATTTATAATAATAATAACAGATAAGTTTACATGTATATTATAAATCCTCTATCACCAAACTCCAAGCCACCCTAGAAGGTCCTTAATGCAAAAGCCATCTCTAAGCCTGAGGTCAGCAACCGGATCTTAATCACTGCTGTTGTATTTATTTTTTTTAAAGATTTTATTTATTTATTCATGAGAGACACAGAGAGAGAGAGAGAGAGAGGCAGAGAGAGAAGCGGGCTCCTCGCAGGGAGCCCAATGTGGGACTCGATCCCAGATTCTGGGATCACGCCCTGAGCTGAAGGTAGACGCTCAACTGCTGAGCCACCCAGGTGTCCCTGCTGTTGTATTTAGTAGCCAGCAAGTGCTAGGCCCAAATTAGGGACTCAGTGAGTATGATGGCAGTAAGAGGAGAGCAACATAGAAAATAACTAGCATTGACTGAGGGGTTATTTGATGTCAAACACTTAGCTGCAAGTATCACCTTTAATTCTTACAACAAGTCAATAAATAAATGTTGCTACCCCCATTTGACAGAGGAGAAATCAGACTCAAGGATTAAGTTATTTTTCCAAAGCTCACACAACTAATGACTGCTGGAGTTAGGATATTTCCATTTTAAAATACTGGCGTTCTCTAATATTTTATTTAAAAAATATATCTGTTACTTTGAAAACTCAGGTCCATAGAGGAAATAGCCCGGGGTGGGGGAAGAATACTGAAACATTACTTAACTGGTTTCTGATGACCAAAGGGTTTTTTTTTTTTTTTTAGTTTAATTAAAAATTAAAGTCTAATAAAATATTCTATGCAGCCATTCCAAGAATTTTGAAAAATAAATTTCCACCTGACATGCATTCTTTCAAAATTGCTTTAGGGTCTGAAATAAATGCATTGTACTTATCAAACATACATATCATCCGAAGGCAAAACATAAAATGAAGAAAAGACTTTTTGTTTAGTGTGTGATGTTTACCAGCTGCTCCAGGGCTTAAGAAAAGCATTTAATTGAATGTTTAAAAATATCACTTTATAACACTTCAAGTCTAGTTTTATAGTCATGGTGACCAACGTATAGTGTCTTACTTTAAATTTTAAAATTGCAGGTGGGCCCTTGATGGGATGAGCACTGGGTGTTATTCTGTATGTTGGCAAATTGAACACCAATAAAAAATAAATTTATTATTAAAAAAAATTTTTTTAATTGCCCCTAAGTGGATGAAAACAAGTTTTAACTTTGCAAGTTTCATCTAAAGATGTCATTGCAGGAAAGACAAACAGTGCTTCATCTTGTGGCTAAAGGGTATATCTTAAAAGAAGTAGTGAACAAAAATACAGCCATATATTTAAGGCTGTGTGAAGTCTAGCAGCTGCTGCCATTTAATCAGTATTTCATGCACTCATCCAATAGACATGTGAGTGCCTACGAGACACCAGGCACTGTCCCGGGCACTTGGTGATGAAACAACATTCCTGCTTTCAAAAGATTGACATTCCAGACAAAGCTAGGAGCAAGCTATAAACACATAAACAATATCATTGCTGATGGCGGCATGATCTCTAAAAATAAACAACACAAAACAGACAGATGTGAGACAGCGTGTAAGGGTAGGTGGTATGTGCAGGTGGCTACAAAAAGGAGCTCCAGAAGAGCTTTCCAGGCAAATGCACTCAACTGGCAGTAAGACTGTCATATTCAAGGACATAAATAAGGTCTGTGGGGCAGAGTGGGGAGAAAGGAGCAGTCGCATAGGATGGGGTCAGACATACAGGTAGGGATGAGGAAACTACCTGGATTTATTCACAGTGCAATGGGAAGCAATGGAGGGCTCTAAGCAGGGGAAGGGAGCACTGGGATTTCATTGTTCGGAGGTCATTATAAATAGTCAGGGACGTGAAGGTGGGCAGGTAGGTTGCATCATAGGTTTCAGATAAACTGTTTCAGTGGGGATAGCTGAGAATTACAGAGAGAAGTGAATGAGCCAGAGGACACACTTTGGAAATGGAATGAGAAGACTTTCTGGTGGATTGGAAAGCACAGGGTAAGAGAAAGAGGGAAGCAAAAGTGGTTCCTAGCTTTCTGACTGGGCCCCCCAAGGCAACAGCAGTCCATTTCCTGTAAGGGGAACTATTTCCTCAGTGTGTTTGACCACAGAACCTTCTCTCCTGCTGCGCTTCTTAACAATTCATAAAACATCAGTGTCTGTGAAGCACAGAATGGGAATGCTCTCCAGATCTCAATAGACACCACCTCATCCTCTCCTCAGTCTTAACTCACTCGCATTCTTCCCCGTGACAGACCGTATTAATAGGTGCAAGGAATCTAAATGAGGAGCTGCTCAAACACAAACAAGTCTTAAATCTGATTATATTTTAATGTGACTATTTTCCCAGTGACTACAGTTCCAAGTCTTACTGGCTAATTAACCCATGACTAAATAATAATGACTGTCGTTTTTGTTTGTTTTTGTGTTTGGAGTGTGGGGTTTGGTGTGGTTTTTTTGTTTTTGTTTTTGTTTTTTTGTATTTAAAACACATTTAGTAAAATGTCTAGTAAGACTATATAATTAAAAGATTATCTAAAATCATTTGAGGGCTCCTTTCAGGGAGCCTGCTTCTCCCTCTGTGCCTCTCTCTCTCTCTCTCTCTCTCATTAGTAAATAAATAAAATCTTTAAAAAAATAAAATAAAAATCATTTGAAAGAATTATTCTCTCAATGTGGCTATGCCACTAATTTTTTCATTGAGGTGATAACATGTAACACTAGTGTCAAGTGTACAACATAATGATTCACTATGTATATAATGTAAAACGATCACCTGTAAAATGTAAGTCTATTTAACATTCATCACCATACATAGTTACTCGAAAAATTTTCTTGAGATGAAGACCTTTAAAGTCTACTCTCTTAGCAACTCTAAAATATCCCACAGCATTATTAACTACAGTCACCATGCTCTATATGACATTCCCATGACCTGTTTATTTTATAACTGGAAGTTCATACCTTTCAATCCCCTTCACTCATTTCATACATACCCTGCCCCTCCACCAATTTGTTCACTGTATCTATGAACTTGGTTTTTGAGTTTGATTATGGTTGTTGCTCTATATTCCACATTATGAGTGGATTCATACAGTATTTATCTTTCTCAATCTGATTTAGTTAGCATTATGCCCAAAAGGTCATCTGTGTTGTCTCAAATGCCAAGATTTAATTACTTTTTATGCCTAAACAATATTCCATTTTATGTATGTACCATATTTTTTTTTATCCATTATCCATGTATCCATCGATGGATATTTAGGTTGTTTCCACGTCTTGGATATTGGAATAATTCTACAATGAATATCTAGGTGCATATATTTTTTTGAATTGGTGTTGTTTTCTTACTTAGAAGTAGAATTGCTGGATCATATAGTAGCTCTATTTTTAATTTTTTTGAGAAAACTCTATACTGTTTTCCATACTGGCCACACCAATTTATATTCCCACCAACAGTGCACAGTGGTTCCCATGTCTTCACATCATCTCCAGCATTTGTCATCTCTTGTTTTTTTTTTTTTTATTATTACCATTCTAACAGGTGTGAGGTGATGTCTCACGGTAGTTTTGATTTGCATTTCCCTGATGATCAATGATTTTGAGCATCTTTTCATGTACCTGTTGGCCATCTCCATGTCTTCTGTGGAAAAATGTCTATTCAGAACTTCTGCTCATTTTTAAATCAGATTGTTGGGGTTTTTTCTGATTGAGTTTTATGAATTTTTATATATTTTGGATATGAACTCCATATCAGATATGTGACTTGCAAATATTTTCTCCCACTCAGTAGGTAGCCTTTTCATTTTTTTGATAATGTGACTGCCACTTATGTTACATGTGCTATGCTAAGAGCTTCTTGTAGATCAGAGCTTTTAATCAGCACTTCAGTTCTGGGAAGTAGGCATCATTATTTTAATTTTCATAGGGGGAAGCAGCTAGAAGTCACACAAGCAGGAAGGGGAAAGTATCTATCTATATTTAATGCTGTATTTGTTTTTCCCCAAAATTTGGCTTCCAGAGCACCAGAGTTCCAAGTAGACTTCACCATCAAACAAACAGCAAAAGTAGGTAAGAAAAAAAAAAAGAACAACAATTTTATCCAGTCCACGGAGAGTTAACAATTAATTGTTTCAAATCTCTTTTTCCTCTAAATTTAGCCTAACTGCTGAAAATAATGAAAACATCTAAAAATGCTGAGAAAACCCACCAAAGAAGTGAGAATTTTTTGTTTCAAGTTGTAAGTTCTCTAGCCTGGGTTGATTTTATTTAAAGCCTACCCAAAAAAAAGTGTGAAACAGTGAAAGAAAACACTGTTGAAGAGGGAGAGATAATGAGAGAAAGAACTGCTTGGGAGTGTCCAGTGGTCACAGAGCACTCATACCTCCTTCTCTCCTCTCCCCTTTCCTTTCCTCTCCATCTCCTCCCCTTGCCCTCCCCTCCCCTTTGACTTCCCCTCCTTTCCATCCTTCCTTTCTGTTTTTATTTAAATTCCAGTTAGTTAACATACAGTGTAACACAAGTTTAGGGTATACAATTTAGTGATTCAACACTTCCATACAACACCCAGCGCCCATCACAAGTGTCCTCCTTAATCCCCATCACCTAGTTCACTCCTCTCCCCACTCACCTCCCCTCTCACATGGCCATAAGTTTGTTCTCTGTGGTTAAGAGTCTGTTTCTTGGTTTGCCTTGCTCTTTTCTTCCCTCTACTCATTTTATTTCTTATATTCCACCTATGAGTGAGATCATATGTATTTGTCTTTCTCTGATGGACTTATTTCACTTAGCATTACACTTTCCAGTTCCAACCACATCATTGCAAATGGCAAGATTTCATTTATTTTTTCTTTTGATAGAGAGAGAGAGAGAGAGAGAGAGAGAGCATCCAAGTGGAGGTGGGGAGGGACAGAGGGAGAGAGAGTATCTGGAGCAGGTTCCATGCCCGGTACAGAGTCCAATGTGGAGCTCAATCTCCCAACCCTGAGATAATAACCTGAGCCAAACTCAAAAGTCAGACCCTTAACCAAGTGAGCCACCCAGGTGCCCCTCATTCTTTTTTATGGCTGAGTACTACTCCTTTTAGTAAATGTGCTCTCTCAGATCATGCAGCATGGTAAACTGTGAGCAAAGACACCCTTCCATCTGAAATCCACCTGCTGACAGTTCCTGGTCATCCTTGGCACTCCAGAGGATCTTAGATATTGGTAATTTCAATAGATCTGACTATCTGAACTGTGTCTGCAGCGATGGCCTGGCCCAGAATTACTGAGGACCCAGTGCTTCCTCACAGGTGGAGGAATTTTGTGTAAATAATAAATGGGAACAAAATCCACAACAAATCGAAATTAAAAGTCACACCAGCATCTATGGTAGCTTCAGCTGCATCTTTAGGCTAAAGGGAGGAGGGAATAAAAGCATAAAAACAACAGCTTTTGTTTCTTTTCTTTTCTTTTTTTTTTTTTTTGTTCTATCCAGTGTTTTAGCAACTGAAATAGCTAACACTGAAAATAGGCGAAAATTACAAAGTTTGCTTTTTTTTAGTTGATTAAAAAATCCTTAACTTTGGATATCTTTGTGAACCAGGTTGCTAGAAAGGCTGTCAATCTTTTAAGATAATTTTCATTAGGTTAATTCAACTAAACTGATATTTATTTAGCAATCACTCTGTGGCAGGCAGTGAAAAATACAGAGGATAATAATTATCTCAGTCTCTCTCTCTCTGCATGTGTATTTGTGTGTATTTGTGTATGTGTGTGCACATTCATAAAATCATGCCTAACCTTCCTCTATGTCTGACACATTCTCTAAGGTTACTCCTAAATCTAATCTTTCTCTCCCAGGTCCTCAAGCTACTTATTTATCATGAACTAATTTACATACTTAATGTGATATTCTCTAGTCCATCATCCAAATCAAAATATGAAATAATACTGGAACAGTGTGACCATATGCAGTG
Source organism: Canis lupus familiaris (assembly GCF_011100685.1). Classification (NCBI taxonomy): domain Eukaryota; kingdom Metazoa; phylum Chordata; class Mammalia; order Carnivora; family Canidae; genus Canis; species Canis lupus. The sequence goes on along the minus strand of NC_049223.1, from coordinate 48,290,379 downwards.
CCATGTACCATCCTGGAGGCCTTCAGATTATAGCTACAGGGCTCTGATTTCCTACAAATAGTTGTTGAAATTCAAATTGTACCTATTGCTCTCGAAACTCAATAGAAGCCATGTAATGTTGACCCACATCTCCCTGAGACAAATCTACTGAGACAAATCTACTGATGTGCCCCCTGAGAACTGCCTGAGAGGGTCAGAGACTTAGCTGGCCCCTGGGTCACCTAACCTGAGGAGAGCTACATGAAAGACTTGTGCTGAGAGAGCTAGAGAAAAAGCCAAGATTAGAAAAACAGTGAGCATGCATTTACAGCTATGAGGGTTTAAGGAGGTACAGGCCTTTTGTGAGTCCACAGCCATGTGACCTTGACATGGCCTTGACACATGACTGATAGAGGTCAGCCAGCAATTTGCCTTCTGAGCCTTTTATACTGCAACATTTCATCACCTGCTTTGAGTATGTATTGTTCAGATATGCAAATTAGTACTTGTCTATTAACCAAGGGCATTAACAAAATCACTCCTTCTGAAAATCTAAATTTTAATTACAATTAGACCCACAGCTTCACAGGTCTCCAGTGTTTTTCTTTAAGCTACAGATGTGGGGTTTTTAAAGATTTTTTTTATTATTTATTTATTTATGAGAAAGTGAGAGCAGAGAGAGAGAAAGAGGGAGAGAGAGAGAGAGGAAACCAGCTGGGGGGAGGGGCAGAGGGATATGAAAACTCCCCACTAAGAGGGAAGCTCAATGTGGGGCTGGATCTTAGAACTCCAGGATCATTACCTGAGCCAAAGGCAGACACTTAACTGACTGACTCAGCCAGGCACCCTGAAGGTGGTTTTCTATTGGATGCTAATCCAGAGTCTTGGTAAAGCCTAAGGAAGTATGTGTTGGTCTGAAGAGCTTTTGTTTCATTTGGTTTTGCATTTTTTTTTTAAAGATTTTATTCATTTATTCATGAGAGACACAGAGAGAGAGAGAGAAAGAGGCAGAGACACAGGCAGAGGGAGCAGGCTCTATGCAGGGAGCCAGACATGGGACTCGATCCCGGGTCTCCAGGATTACGCCCTGGGCTAAAAGCAGTGCTAAACCACTGGGCCACCGGGGCTGCCCTTTACATTTTCTTTCATAAACCTAGGATGATCCAGTGTACATCCTGGCTTTTAGCTGAAAGTTTGGGTATTATACCAAAAACATTCTCGAAATTAAAGGAGGCATTAGAAATGCCATACTGAATCCCTAGTAGAAATAAAATGCAGCAAAATATACTAATGTAATAAAAGTTTTTGATGATAGTAAAGTCATAAAGGAAAAAAAAAAAGGCCATCCCTCCCTCTGTAATTTCAAAAGGATAAGGGACATTTTTATCAAAATTAGTGGTAATTTTGACTTGATATCCACTACTAAATGAGTGTTTGCTCCACACTGAGCACTGAGCTTTCTGATTGGGCACATAGTCTCCCCTGCTTTCTGAATGAAACTGTGAAGGAAATATTCATCTCCCAACTCATAGAGGAGAAAAAATAAAGCTTGGGAAGGGTAAGCAAATCACCTACAGTGACACAACTTAAGTAATAGAGCAGAGACAACTGTCTACCTCCCTCCCAAATACGTGACAACCACAAAAACCCACCAGTAGGCAATCAAGCTGCCATAAGCCTGAGGTTGAGTGTACCTGGTCTAAAAACGTCAAACAGCTATGTCCTTTCCAGAGATCACCTCAGAACACATGCCCAGAGGTGACTTGTAGCCCCAGGTTAAACCAGAGCAATAGTCAACCTGGCCCCAGAGTGATCGCTTTGGCCTCAGTGGATGTTTATTCCCGGAATTTCACCTTGGCATTATTAACTTAGCTGGTGTGCTAATAAGCTGCCACTTGGAAAAAGCCATTGTGTTTATTACTGGAACATGCTATGAAGTGGAAGATGTGGGACACTCTTTCACCCAGTTCACCTTTAATGCGACTCAGAGCAAAAAATTTTCCCAGTTTTCAAAACCAGGAAAAACTTACACCTTTCTTGAGGAGCAGATATGTTCCTGGGGTGACCATGAGACTTGTGACTGATCATCCTTCCCTGTTTGCTTTGACAGCTGGGAAGCCGAAGACCAGCTGTGTACGACATTAGGCAGTAGGTACATTAGGCCTTGCGTACCGATAATTTTCCAGTATAATGCTACCAACCTGACCTTTACTTTCTCCTTTGTTTTCCTGATAACTTTCCATTTTTTCCCCCATGGTCTTATACTGCAGATGTTTCTGTACTAATTTTCAAACCCTACTTGGAATAGAGGCTCTCAGACATTTAACTATTTCCATGTGTGACACAATATTTGTATTTGCACCTGGAACAGAAAAATGGCCCCCATTAGACTGAGAGCTCCTCAAGGACTGGAAAGACATCTCAATCACTGCTGTCTCCTTAGTACAAACCCTCTGCTTGGCATATTGTCAGCACTTATTTAAGACTCACCAAACTGAATTTTGGAGAATCTCCAGGTCATCTTCAGGAAGGTCTGAAAAACTGCTTAGAACTTTGAATGACTGTCTCAGCACTTCAGTCCCGAAGAGATGAAGGATCTTTTTGTTTATGGTCTGGCTCTTGACATAAGCAAAACAAAAGAAGATTCTGATATACTAGAGTCCATGTCTGAAAATGCCAGTGCCCTTCACAGAGTGCCCATAACACAATACTCCTAACGCAGTACCTCTCACACATCATCCGTCTCAGAGCTGATTTCCTTCGAAGAGCCCCCACATATCACAGGCATTTCATAAATGTTCACTGAATTAATGCTGGAAAAATAGCATCTTGTTATTTTTCTTCTATGGAAGTGAGAAATGCTTCCTTCTGGTGCCTTCCTTTGACTCCCCTTCATCATCTATGTGGAATAAATGTTGCATTGCCTGGGGTTGCAAACTAAGATGCTAGGCTCAGACAGATGGGTTCAAATGCTGGCTGTGCCACTAGCTGGCTGCACAACCTCACCTCTCCTAAGTAAGCAAGTTATCTGACCCCTCGAAGCCTCCATTTGTTTAGATGGTAAGCAATCATAATACTGACCCATGGGAGTACTGTAAGGATTGGACACAGTGAGCTCTGTGCACTTAGCCCAACTCTGTGCATGTTGTAAGCACTCAGTAAATGGAGGTGGTCCTACCCACTTTCTTATATTCATTCCAGAGCCAAACAGTAAGTATTTACCCTTAAGAAAGTGATCTCCAGGTAGCACACTTGCAACACTCTTGATTTCAACCCCTAACAGCATCTCAAACTTGTTCAGTCCAACCCTCCTTTCCCAAACGCAGGGCCAAGTAAGCGTTCACCCTCCTTCCTGCTATGGAGAATGGCAGTGGGGAGGGACAGGAGGGAAGCAAGGCTCATGAATACATAGCTTCAAAATCCTCTTAACATACTAGGAATAGCTGAAAAGTGACAGAGCTGCTTAACTACTTCAAAGAGATATTGAGAAATGGGATTTGAATTTAAAGCAAGCATCATTAGCAAGATTGAAATATTTGGGAAGCTCATGGCTGATTTCTGAGGATTAGATTTAGAAAAACAAACACTCTTCTAAGTGAAGCATGGACTGAATTTATGAGTTAGAGATAATTCTTTGCTCTGAAAAATAAAACTCTTCAAAGTGATGACAATATAAAAGTATGTTTGCATTTAATTTAGTGTTTATAAAAAACATTGTATACTTACCTACGTAGAACTCAAGCTCACAGGCCCATCGAGTCGATGATTAGTATAATCTCCTGCTGAAACCTTGTCCTCAAGCCACCACAAATCCATCTGGGTGCTTTGTATGTTCCATCTGTATGCAGGGGAAAGAAAATGACATTAGCATCATGTCTACACAAAGACCAACTCTGCATTTAGAGGCAGGATAAAGGAACCACTGAATGCACAACTACCCAATAGAGTATGCCTCCTGAGTATAGAAATGTGTGTCCCTGGGAACTTTGACTTCAAGGTCATGGACAACATTCTGAGGTGTGTTCTGCAGCTACCCACACTGGGGTACAAAAAACTCATGTTCAGACACTTCAGGTCAACTTCATTTTAAAGGACCAAGTTGAGTGTTCTAGGTACCCCCCCAACCCCACAGCCCCAAAGGCCTATCCTCTGGGCTCAAAACCAACACAGTTATTGTTTTCCACCCTATAATTCTAAGTGAGCATTCAAACGACTACACCAGCTGCACTACACCCTGTCCCATGAGAAGCCACAATATGGAACATGAGGGCATTTCACTGAGCTGGCCATGCGCCTGCTCGAATGAGCTTGTCAGTACTAACAGATGGCTTCTATTTGAGAATTTGTACTTGTGTCTTCATATATTGCCCCATGGTTAACAGCATGTGTTTGGAGTCTGACTGCATGGGTTGGAATCACTGTCACTTTCTTCCTCATCCTCAGTTTTTCTGTCTATAGAAAGAGAGTAATGACTTATTTCAGAGAGCTATTATGATGATTAAGATTATTAGTATGTGTTAGTTTGCTCAGGCTGCTGTAACAGAATCCCAGAGACTGGGTGGTTTCAACCACAGAAATTTACTTTCTCATGGTTCTGGAGGCAGGAAAGTCTGAGATCAAGGCTCTGTCAGGATTTGCCTCCTGGTGAGGACCCTCTTCCAGGTTGACTGACTGCCACCTTTTCACTGTCTTCCCACGTCTCTCTCCTCTCCTCTTCCTGGAAAGCTCCTAATACCATCATAAAGGCCCCACCCTCATGGCCTCACCTCACCCTAATTACCTCCCAAAGATCCCACCTGCACATACAATCACATTGCAGGTTATAAATTTTGAGGGAATGCAATTCCCTCCATAGCAGTATATAGAAAGATATCAGACCAGGGCCTAAAATGCATTAAGTAGTAAATAAATATTAACTATTATTATTCTTGTGCCAGGCACTTCACATAGAATGGTCTTAGTCAAAAACCATAGTAGCGCAAACATAGATATATCCTCTTCATCTGAGGAGCCCACAGAGTTACCTGCCTTGACCTTGAGGAACAAAGCTGACTTGACCCCAGTCTCAGTCTAAAGTTAATGTGCTTTCTGTTTTACCATGCCATATCTTAAAAAGAAAAAAAAAACTATAAATTTTCTCTTCCATTTTTGTTACTAAAATGTTCACATTTAAAAAAATTGTATGGAAACCTATCATCTAGTCCTACAAATACCCTTATTATGTGAAAAGAACTTCTAGTGGCTTAAAACAAAAAAGGTCCATTTTTCCATCAATCTGTGTGTTCAACCACAGAAGGAGGCTGTGCTCATCACCATAACTCAAGAACTCAGGCTGGCAAAGCAGCTACCTGTCCTAAAATCACAGAAATGCACAGAGGGTAAAAAGAGTTCCAATGACCTCTCATCAATGGCTCAAAGTTCCAGCCCGGAAATGACACACATCACTTCTCACAAGTCTTTGGCCACAGCTGATCAGCTAGCCTCAACTAGGCACAATGTGGCTGAGAAATATAGCTCTATCATGGGCTGGAAGGGAAGACAACTGGAAATATTGGAGAGAAAGCCCTAAAGCCTACACAGAGTAACATCTGACAGCCAAATGCTGAAGCATAGTTTTTCTAATACTGAAACTGGTATAAGGACATATTTATGAAACACAGGGGAAAAAATCATCTAACTCAGTTCCAGCTGATGGGGTGGTTTTTGTCCTTCCCTCTTGATCGGTAGCTAAAACCAATATAACTATTCCTTCCATTCCTAGCCAAGGCAGCCATGGGGAAAAAACTATTAACCTACAGGGTAGAGGTAGTGGAGGAGGGTAATGGGGAAGAAAACCAGAGCATGTGTAGGAGCCTCATTTGCTATCTTTAAGGGATAATGTCTTCATCTATTCAGGCCATTACTGAATGAATGAATGAATGAATGAATGAATGAAGATAACACAGATGGATAGATAGATATACATACACACACACATACACACACACCATAGGTTAAGAAGCTTAAACAATACATATTTATTTCTCACAGTTCTGAAGACTGGGGTCCAAAATCAAGATACCAGCAAAGTCTGGTAAGAGCCTACTTCCTGATATAGACACTGTTTCCTCACTGTGCCCTCACACGGCAGGAGGGGCAAAAGAGTTTTCAGGGTTTCTTTGATAAGAGCACTAATATTATGCACAAGTCAAACGCTGAAGCATAGTTTTTCTACTACTGAAACAGGTTTAAAGTCATAGAACCCAAAGGAAGAAAACTGTCTAACCCACTCATCACCCCCATCACCTCCCAAAGGCCCCACCTCCTAATACCACCACACTGGGGATTAGACTTCAAGACATGAATTTTCAAACATTCAGTCCACAGCACTCCACACCCTGAACCCCCAAATGTTTGTCTTTCTCAGATGCAAAATATATTCATTTCACCTCCAACATTAATACATAATTATTGTTAACACATTCATTAACCGCCAAAGTGTTGGCTTTTTCCAGCATAACTCTAAGTCTGAAGTCCAAAGTCTCACTCAGGTATCATCTAAATTCGAGGTACAATTCATTCTGAGGCAAAACTCCCCACCAATTGCCAACCTGTGAAACCAGGGCAGGTCATATGCTGCCAAATGCCATGGTGGGACAGGCTCAGGAAAGACATTCCCATTCTAAAAGGGAGAAAGAAGAAAGAAAAGAATGACAGACTTTAAGTCCAAAACTTAACAGGGCAAATGCCATTAGGCCTTGAGGTTCAAGAATAACCCTTTTTGGCTCAATGCTCTGTCTTCTGGACCCACAGGAGTAGGAACATCATCCCCATGACTTGATGAGGCACAGCCCACATCACAGCTCTCTACCAGGGCCCTGCCCATACCACAGCTCTCTGCAGCACCTCCCCTGCCCTGCCTCCCGCTACTGAGACACAGGATGGAACACCTTGGCCCTCTGAATAGTGGCAGTCCCACCCTTTGGAGCCATTCATGTTTCTGGCCCTTGTTGTCTGGGCCTGTGGTGGGAATGGAATGCCGATGATCAATCAATCACCTCGGGAGTCACTCTTCCCCTAACTTGAATACTAGCATCTGGCTTCCCACTCTCAGAGATCGGTGTCCTATATCGCCTGATATAAAATGTCTAGAAACCATGGTTTCCTATATTTTATCCAGTTTTTAGGTAGAAGGAAAATCCAGTCTCGTATTACTCTTTCTTATCTAGATGGACATTTTCTTAAGAGATAAAGTGGCTTCTTACTTTTTATTTTTGCTTCATCATCACAAATTCAAGTTACATAAAGTGCTTTTCTCTTAAAATGAAAGACTGAATTAAACTGAGAAATATGACACTCAGAAGATTAACTCAATTTTTATTTTCATAAATCAGAAGCCCTACTTACATTTTAAGGCCATCTTTTATTTGCAGTTTCCATTTTTGGGGTTATCCTTACTTTCAGTAATTACAATCACCATGGGATATAGTTTAACATTCTAAAATATTTCTGGTATGTTTATACTGTATTTTTAATATAATCTCATAGAATTTTCAAATGGGAGAAAGTCTTAGCCAGCCTGGATCGAAATCTCTTCTTTTTCTACATGACAAGTAGACCTAGTAAGGTTTTGGGAGCAATATAATATGGTTACCCACATGCAAAGTAAAAACCAAAATCCATTTCTCCTTTCATTAAATCGCTGATGTACCAAACAATCAATGAGGGAGCTCAAACCAGCACCAGGCACTGCTCTAGACATTTTCTATCAACTATTTTCTTCTCCACTCTAGTGGTGCTCAAAGTCTAATAGTGGAGACAGTTTCATAACAGGTAATTAGAATACAATGTGGGAAATGTAATAGTGGAGGTGTGCACAGGATATAATGGGAACAGGAGGGAAAGGATTTTGTTGTTGATCCTGTTATCAAAACCATGACTGTATGTTCCCCCATAATATCAGACACCAAACGTTTCTTTTTATTAAAGTGTTCCACACATGCAAAAAAACTCATAAATCATTTTCATAAAATGAACACACCCATATAATGAGCACCAGAATCAAGAAGCAGGATATTTAGCAGCATCGGAGAAGCCCCCTCTCAGTCATACCTAACCCCTCAAGGGTAACAATACTAATGAGGGTGCCTGGGAAAGTGGGATACTCCTTGCCCCCAGGAGTGGCCACATAGAGTGATTCCCAGTTCACCGTCCTCTTCACATCACCAAATGTTGCTCTCGTTCAAGCCATCTAAAATCTTCCCAAGTGCACAGAGGTCACAGAAACCTCTTCTATGTGATTAAATATAGAATATTCCTACACTATAGAATGTATGTATACATCTGTATAATTTGTATGACTCATGTTTAAAAGATTTTTAAAATATTATCAGGGAACTATCACTTTACAACTTTCGCTGAAGCAGTTAAACACTTTTAGAATCATTCCACAGACTATTCTCTGAACAACAGTAAATTCAAGTCTACAAGTTGGGAGACACTAAAGACTCTACCTATCTGGGCATAGTCTTATCTCACTTGAGGATAAACTCTTCAATCCTCTCTTTGTTTTTCAAAGTCAAGATGATTCATCAATGAGGAAAACAGGAAACTATAATCATTTTTTTCCTGTCCAAAATGAACAAAGTAAAATGTGGACTCTAGCCAGAGAATGTAATGGGAAAGTGTGGATGTTCCTTGGAAAAAATAATTATGACAGTAAGGAAATACTGGGCTGTTGGAGGACCGACAGGAGTTCTTGCTTTTTCCTCATTTATCATCTTTATGATGCCATGCTGGTTTTTCTCAAGTTCTAGGAACAGCTTTTGTCCTTTGGGTCTGATCTGGGTACACAGCTAGCAAAAAGGAAAGGGAACTAGAAGGAACATCTAATCATGTGAAAATGCCTGTGCCCCGAAACACTGAAATATGTCATTTTCTACTCTAATATATGTACCGCAAGGCTGCTGGGAACACCGACCTCAAGCAATTATTAAATTCATTTTGAATGTAAGTAAATTTTCTTTTAAATTTGCACTTGAAAATGAATATGTGAAATGCTAACAAGGACAGAAAATGCAACAAATGAAATGTAGCTTAGGAGGATTCAGTTTCCTGCTTGTCCCCTGGTTGTACTTCACAGAACCAAATTTGCCTTCCATTCTCTCGTTAGACTTTTTTTCATTAAAAAGAATTTGTAACACTTCACAAATTTTATAATCCCATAACCCAAACAATCAGCTAACGAGTCATCACAACCAGATGTTACTGTATCAAAATTAAGTGGAAAATGTTAGTCATTGTCTAATTTTATATCACCCTAAAGACCCCAATGAGTGACACTGTTATGACTGAGGATACTTAGTGGCTTTGGTAAACATCAGAATCTATTTAAGTCCTATAGGCTGCTCTAGCCTCACAAAATATCTGTATTAATCAAACGTTGGCTGTAAAAGTTTTAATATCAAGGCATTTAGGGTTATCTCAGGGAAACAATCTGTGAAGCCTCAAACTGCAGAACATTGCTCTTCCATGTCCAAATGATGCATCTATTTTCTTCCAGATGTTCTGGCTCAGGAAAGACGCTTTGGAAATTTTTCAAGTTATAAATCATACCAAACTTTTACCTCTAAAACATACTACTTGACAAAAATAAGCTTATGAACTAGAACTAGTTTCTTTGCTTGTGTTTTAAGTAGGCTCCACACCCAGCATGGAGCCCACCACAGGGCTTGAACCCAGGATCTTGAGATCAAGATCTGACTGGACGCTTAACTGATGGAGCCACAAAGGCACCCCTGAAGTAGAACTATTTGAAAGAGGATGAAATAGATCTTAATAGAGCACCATACACCTATCGTTATGGTCTTGCCATCTCCTACCCACCACCTGGCCAAATCTCAGTTTGACCAAATTTCCCATCACCAAATATTCTTCCCTCATGATCATGAAATCGGTAGCTCCAGATTACAATCTAATTCATCTGATTCTTCTTCCTTGGCATTATTCCAACATCGTAGCTCTGTGTTAACTCCACTAAGCTTAAGGACCAGGTCATGACGGAGAGCTCCCCACAGGGTGACCCTGCTAGGTGGCTGCTTTCCCTCTTAGACTTTTTCCTTAGTCTTTTCTACTAGGAAAGTGCCTGCTAAAATCCTTTTTCACTCCTGCTCTCAGGTATGAGAGCTACACCCCCAGACTTTCAAAAGTCTTGCTGTGTGTGATGGTGAAAAACCCACCTCTGAATTAATCCCCCAAGTAGGAGCCTGCAATTTGAAAATGGAGCCATTCAATCAGATCACTCCATCATTCCCATTACTCCCACTAATTTTGTGAATTAGTACAATAGGTACCTTTACACCTATGTGCTCTTGGCAGGCAGAATTGAGAAATAATTCTGCAATAAGTAGTTTAAAATTAATGGCTAAAAAAGTGATTTATTGCACACTAAGGACCTATTCATAGAGCAAAGTCCTGTGTAGAATATGCAGTCTTTCGCTCTCTTAAAATAAAGATCAAATGGTCTATTAACTAGAGCTTCAGTAGGCACAATTTTTAAATGCGCTGATTAGAGCTAGAGACTCTCTGTGCTTTTCAGGCTTTGCCAAATATATATATAAACACGGGTTCTATGGAGTCCCTCTTGCACTGTTATAATTTTATAGTTCACTTACAAAGTCTCAAATGGGTCAGGATTAGCTCTGTGGAAGCTTATTTTTCTTCCTGTGAGATGATTACTTGACTCAACCCACAGTCATACTAAGACTTGGTAATAACATAATGTACTGTGTACTGAGCCATCTGCCCACAAGTTCCATCAACTTTCTCCTCCTCAGGCCTGGTAAGTTCTGAGATAATTGATAAGATGGAAAAAGGCATGATTCTGGTAGAAACCATTCCTCTCAAATTGTCACTTTCTATTGACTTCCTCTCTGGGTATTGCCAATACAAACAGTGCTTCCCACTGGTAAATATGACTCTGTGCCACATTTCTTTCACATTCCTTGGTGGACTCAGTCATTCACACTCACTCTTCTCCATTTGAAAGGACGCTTGTAGTAAATCAGGGACTGCAGAGAACATGCCAAGGAAAGCAAACTGCCCACCATTTCCTACGCTATTTTGCCATTTGGCCCCATTTGGCCCCACTTGGCTTTCCCTCTCATCTTTCAGAGAGATGGAAGTTACATCAAAATCACCCAGAGGTCTGATTAAAAATGCTTATTCCTGTGTGCTAGTGCAGACCTACTGAATCAGAAACAGTGGGAGAAGTGGCCAGGAATCACCATTTTCAACAAGTCCTTTTTATGACTCTTAGCACAATGATCGTTTAGAACCTCCTGCCTATGTACCATCTAGGGGAGCACTGAAAACAAAAAGTGATCATCCAGGTCTCATTGTTGACCATTCACAGCCCAAATAACTGGGTTTTACAGGTGTCATTGGCACTGTCTAGTAAACCAGAGTCGTAGCTGAGAGCACAGCATGAGGAGGACCCAGGACTCAGAAGAGAAGGCAGGAAAGTTCAACCTCCTTTCACTGTAACACACACCCTAAAAGAGCACCCCCACCACCCTGGTTCCAACACTTGTCTCCACTTCTACTCTACCTGATTCGGCCCTATCTGGCCCCCTTTCTGCTTCAGTCAGAAATGTATTTTTGGGATCCCTGGGTGGCGCAGCGGTTTAGCGCCTGCCTTTGGCCCAGGGCGCGATCCTGGAGACCCGGGATCGAATCCCACGTCGGGTTTCCGGTGCATGGAGCCTGCTTCTCCCTCTGCCTGTGTCTCTGCCTCTCTCTCTCTCTCTCTGTGTGACTATCATAAATAAATAAAAAATTTTTAAAAATTAAAAAAAAAGAAATGTATTTTTATAGGTTTCTTGACCTCCTTAAGAGTGGACTTGTTTATAATGCTTCCTTCTCAAATATGAAGCATCACACCGAATTCTCCTCCTTTCTCTTCTCCATCTGGCCCCTCTTTCCAGGGTCTCTCTCACATGCTGGTCGCTTTAGAAAAGAAGGTCTAACTGAAATTACCTCCATCCTTGCACTTAATATCCAACTGGGTTTGGGACACTTGGGTGGCTCAGTGGTTGAGCGTTTGCCTTTGGCTCAGGGCGTGATCCCAGATTCCCAGGGTTGAGTCCCACATGGGCTCCTTGCATGGGGCCTGCTTCTCCTTCTGCCTATGTCTCTGTCTCACTCTGTATCTCTCATGAATCAATAAATAAAATCTTTAATATATATATATATTTTTTATATATGTCCAACTGGGTTTTAGCTCAATAGCAGAGAGTAGTCTGCATGACTGTCCTTTATATTAAGGCACTGGAAAGGGGGTGAAGAACTCTGAATTTCTTCTGACCAGCCCATTGTGTTAATTACAAAAATAAAGATTTCTGCAGCACTATGATAAACCAACAACACAATTATGCTTTATATGATCATTAGGACGAGTATCTGCTTTGAAACATCATGCAAGGATAGTAACTTAGCTTCAGATGGCAATTTAGAGGTGACTCCGCTGTGGAGATGCATCTTGTTCCATAAGCACAACGTCAAAGCTTGTGAACTTCATTTTGTTTATTTAAAAGATTAGCTAAACAGAATTTGGAACATTCTGTTTTATTGTGGATGGTTAAATATTCAAAAGATTACTCTGCTAAAAATTGCTCACAAAAGTAGCTGTGACACTTTGGTAAATGAGCAGCACATTTCCAATGTGTTAAAATGTTTGAAATACATAGGACAAATGCTGAATCTCATTCTGAACTGGCAGCCACACTCATCTCCCATGATTATTTTTTCTGAAAATACAGCAGAATGAATTGACATATGTTGGGCAAAATGTTATGCAAATTTTGATATTTTCTTAACAGTACAAATTCAAATGTGGATTACTGTTGCAGTCATCAATTTACAGGTGATGTTCTTAGAGAATTTGGCAATCACAGATTACAACACATTTAAAATTATTTGTAATTTTTCTCATTATGGAATATAGAAAGCTTATAAAATAAAAAATAACACATACCAAATAAGATTTTTAAAAGACAGAAGGAAGGTTTTTACTATGTAACATTATCCCACCAATGATAATCACAGTTAATATTAAGAAAGCTATCACTACCATCTTTTGTACAAGTTTAATATTTTCTTCCAATATACTTGTAGAGCACTTTCTATACATTGAACTATTTATGAAGATAAATAAAATCTCCCTTTTCCTCTAACTGGCTTTTACCATATATAGGAAAGCTGTAAATATTTTATATACCTATTTTGTAACTGCACACCTTACTGAACATCTCCCTTTTTGCTTGTAATTTTATTTGCTTACATTTCTGAGTTGGCAGTGATAATCATTTGAAGAAAATATTTTTCTTTTCCTTAATTATTTTCTTATTGACATGTCCAGAATTTTTTCAAATGAGAATAGTGGGTTTCTTTAAGCATCCTCGGGATAGTCTTGGTTTTTTACAAATTTCAAAGCAATGATACTAGAGGTTTCTAATATCACACCCGTGTGTGATGTTAGCTCTTTATTTCTGATAATCTTAACCACTTTGGTGAGATAATATCTATGTCTACTAAGATATCTTAAAATTAAAACCGATTTCAAAAATCTTCAGGTCTTTACTAACATGGTCAAATCTGCCTTTTTTTGACTTTGATAAACTATAAGTAAATTTTCTAATATTAAACCTCCCTTGAATTCCTGAAATTATCCTCCATCATCTTCCTTCCTTCCTTTCTCTTTATAAAGATTTTATTATTTATTATTTATTTATTTATTATTTACTTATGAGGGACACAGACAGAGAGACAGAGGACTTGACCCCAGAACCCTAGGACCATGCCCTGAGCCAAAAGCAGACATTCAACCACTGAGCTACCCAGGCATCCCTCCATCATCATTATTAATCTTTGTAATATAGTACCTGTATCCACTTAAGAGTGTTTATTGGTTATTACTAGCCTGTTTTAATAATTGTAGACATTTTCTAAAGCTAACTTTTTAAAAATACCTTATTCTTCTTACTGTGGAAGTACTACTTTAATATTGCTAAACATTAAAATAAAGACATGCAAGAAGAAAAAACTATAATTCCCCCATGATCCTCTAGTTCCCCCTTTGAAAATCATCACTAGGGCAGGTGGCGCAGCGGTTTGGCACCGCCTGCAGCCTGGGGCGTGATCCTGGAGACCCTGGATCGAGTCCCACATTGGGCTCCCTGCGTGGAGCCTGCTTCTCCCTCTGCCTGTGTCTCTGCCTCTGTGTGTGTGTGTGTCTCTATGAATAAATAAATTTTTTTAAAAAATGAAAATCATCACTATTAATTCTTTGGCTTATTTTGAATTAATTCTCTATTGATGAAATTTTGGATGACTTCAAGTTTTTTGAAATTATACACAATATTATAATACATAGTCATATATTTATGATATATTAAATACATACACACACTTCTGTACATATGTGGGAATATTTCTATAAAATAGATTTCCAGGTGTGGAATCACTTTTTTAACTATTTAATAGATATAGTTAAACTGCCACTCAAAATATTGTATTACTATAAGTTGCCACCAATAATGTATAAAAGTGGAACTGCTTACCCATTCTTTCAGTCCAAGAATATTGCCAATATTGTAATATTGTAATATAATCATTGTAAAAGCTATCTGTTTAATTTGTATTACTTTATTACCAGGAATGAAAGTCTTTTCATATGTTTAGTATCATTTGTGCTTATTTATGAACTATTCATGAAATTTGTCCATTTATCTATTGTGATGTGTCTTTATCTTATTCTTTTCTGAGAGGGAGAGAAAGCTGGAGGCAGGGGGATGGGGAGAGGCCAGAGGGAGAGAGAAAATCAAGCAGACTCCAAGCCCAGTGTAGAGCCCAACACAGGACTCCAATTCATGACTCTGAGGTCATGACCTGAGCTAAAACCAAGAATCGGATGTTTGACTGAGCCAACTAGACACCCCTTCTTATTGATTTTTAACTGTTTATCATACATAAGGCATAATGGTCTTTTGATTGTCATAGGTATTTTAGTGATTTTGTCATTTTTCTTTTGATTCTATACTGAATTTTGCTCTGCCCTTTTTTGTGTTATGTGAGATGGTACTGAGTTATATATATATATAGTGACTTAGAGTGAATGTGGAATCTAAAATCCAAATTGGTTCCATTCCAACCTTACCATTTACTTACTGTTACTCAACCTCCCTCTGCCTCAGTTCCCAAACCTATGAAAAAAGTATGGTAATAAAATCTGTCTATCTCATTGGTTTTGGGTATTAAATAAGTAAAAGGACATTTAAAGAGCTCATACCAGTACCTAGCATTTAGAAGGTTCTCCATAAATATTCATAATTTTTATTCTTGTCCATCATTATCCAAATTTCCTTGATGGGTCTTGGATTTCATGTCAATTCATAACTAGGAAGACTTATCCACCCAAGCATAATTTAAAAACAAATAATTTTTTTTTACAATTGTTTACTTTTGTATCCACACTGACAGCCTTCTCCACTATCAACATCCCCCACCAGAGTGGTACGTTTGTTACAGCCAGTGAACCTATATCAACATATCATCACCCAAAGTCTCTCGTTTACATCAGGGTTCACTCTTAATCTATGTTCTATGGGTTTTGACAAATACATAGTGACATGTTTCTATCATTATAGTATCATACAGAAGAGTTTCACTACCCTAAAAATCCTCTGTGGTCTGCCTATTTATCCTTCCCTACCTGCCCCTACCATGCTTCTTCCTACTGCTTTTATGGTTTCTTATTTAGTTCGTTAGGTTTTGTTTTTTTTGTGGTTTTCTTTTTGGCTTTGGTTTTTTTATATATATACATCTAACTCTGTGGTCTATCTAGAATTTATACCAGTGAATTGGGGCTCATCATTTTGCAAATAGCTATATAATTTCCCAACACTACCTTTTTTTCCTAAATAATCCACTTTATTTCATAGATTTGAAATGCCATCTTCAGCATAAAGCTTCCATATATTGTTAATTTTACCTTCAGAGTACTTCAGAATGGCATTATCATAATGCATTTTAAGATTTCCCAAGATAAGTCCTGTTAATATTTCCTCTGATTTAGAATTCCCTTCTCATCTCACATGTACTTTCTTTCAGATAATCATGAGTTAGCTTGTCAAAGTACAGAAAAATTCTGTTGATAATTTGTCATTGCAATATTTATAGATTGATTTGGGGAGAATTTACATTTTTACAGTATCGATTGCTTGATTCTATCTAAAGCCAATTTCTTCCAGTTTTTCAAAAACTTTATTTAATCATTTTTTCTAATCATTTCAATCAAGTAAGAATGGCACCTCTTTAATTTAAGATAAGGATTCTAGAACACTTTTACATCCCCTCTTATTTGTACCATATTATGTACATGCTTCTCAGTCTGGTTAACATTCCTGATGTTTCCTCTCAATATTATATATAATTTTTAAAATAATATAATATTAATCTTTAAAATGTCTTTTTTATGTTTTATTTTTATAACCAGGGCAATTTACATATTCAATGCAATCCCTATCAAAATACCACGGACTTTCTTCAGAGAGTTGGAACAAATAAGATTTGTGTAGAATCAGAAAAGACCCCAAATAGCCAGGAGAATATTGAAAAAGAAAACCAGAGCTGGGGGCATCACAATGCCGGATTTCAAGCTGTACTACAAAGCTGTGATCATCAAGACAGTGTGGTAGTGGCACAAAAACAGACACATAGATCAATGGAACAGAGAATCCAGAAATGGACCCTCAACTCTATGGTCAACTAATATTCAACAAAACAGGAAAGACTATCCACTGGAAAAAGGACAGTCTCTTCCATAAATGGTGCTGAGAAAATTGGACAGCCACATGCAGAGAATGAAACTAGACCATTCTCTTACACCATACACTAAGATAAACTCAAAATGGATGAAAGATCTAAATGGGAGACAAGAATCCATCAAAATCCTAGAGAAGAACACAGGCAACACCCTCTTTGAACTTGGCCACAGCAACTTCTTGCAAGATACATCCATGAAGGCAAGGGAAACAAAAGCAAAAATGAACTATTGGGACTTAATCAGGACAAAAAGCTTCTGCACAGCAAAAGAAATCATCAACAAAATTAAAAGACAACCTACAAAAGGGAAAAGATATTTGCAAATGACATAAGAGATAAAGGGCTAGTATCCAAGATCTATAAAGAATTTATTAAACTCAACAGCAAAGAAACAAACAATCCAATCATGAAATGGGCAAAAGACATGAACAGAAATTTCACCAAAGAAGACATACACGTGGCCAACAAGCACATGAGAAAATGCTCCGCATCACTTGCCATCAGGGAAATACAGATCAAAACCACAATGAGATCCCACCTCACACCGTGAGAATGGTGAAAATTAACAAGACAGGGAACAACAAATGTTGGAGAGGATGTGGAGAAAGGGGAACCCTCTGCCCTGTTGATGGGAATGTGAACTGGTGCAGCCACTCTGGAAAACTGTGTGGAGGCTCCTCAAAGAGTTAAAAATAGAGCTACCCTATAACCAGGAATTGCACAGCTGGGCATGCTAAATGCTGGGCATTTACCCCAAAAATACAGATGCAGTGAAACTCTGAGACACCTGCACCCCAATGCTTATATAAAGCAGCAATGTCCACAATGGTCAAACTGTGGAAGGAGCCTCGGTGTCCATGGAAAGATGAATGGATAAAGAAGATGCGGTCTATGTATACAATGGAGTATTACTCAACCATTAGAAATGACGAATACCCACCATTTACTTAAACGTGTATAGAACTGGAGGCTAAAATGTTCAGTGAAGTAAGTCAATCGGAGAAGGGCAATCATATGGTTTCACTCATATGGGGAATATAAAAAATAGTGAAAGGGATTATAGGGGAAAGAAGAAAAAGTGAGTGGGTAAAAGAGAGGGTGACAAAACATGAGAGCCTCCTAACTCTGGGAAACGAACAAGGGGTAGTAGAAGGGGAGGTGGGCGGGGGGGATGGGGTGACAGGGGTGACTGGGTGACAGTCACTGAGGGGGGCACTTGACAAGATGAGCATGGGTTGTTATACTATATGTTGGCAAATTTAACTCCAATAAAAAATATACATATAAAAAATATTTTCATAACCAGATTTAAGTTCATAACTAGTTTCCAAATATATGGAGTGGAATTTCTTTAACAGCCTGTTAAAAATTATTTTTAATGTATTTAAAAGTTTTTGTACCTTTTTGTACCAGCTTTAGGTTTATGGCAAAGTTCAACAGGAGGAAAAGAGAGTTTCCATTGACCCTGACCCCATCTACATCAACATATCATCACCCAAAGTCCATTGTTTGGATCCCTCAGTGTTCCCGCTTCATGTACATTTTATAGGTTTTGACAAATATGTAATGACATGTATCTATCATTATAGTATCATACAGAAGAGATTCACTACCCTAAAAATCCTCTGTGCTCTACTTATTCATCCTTCCCTACCTGCCCCAAATCCCAGAACCCACTGATCTTTTTTATGGTCTCCATATTTTTGCCTTTTCTAGAATGTCATAGAGCTGAAATCATATAGTATGTAGCCTTTTGAGATTGGATTTTGTTCACCTAGTGATATGCATTTAAAGTTCTTCCATGTCTTTTTATGGCACGGCAGCTCCTTTCCTCTTAGTCTGAGTAATATCCCGTCATCTGGATGGACTCATAGTTTGTAGGACATCTTAATTGCTTCCAAGTTTTGGCAATCTAAATAAAGCTTCTATGAACGTCTTCTATGAACAGGTTCTTGGGTGGACATAAATTTTCAACTCCCTTAGGTAAATGCCAAGGAATATGAATCCTGAATTGTAAGGTTAAGATATATTTAGGCTTGTAAGAAATGGCTAAACTATATTCCAAAGCGGTTGTACCATTTTGCATTCCCACCGGCAATGTCTGAGACTTCCTATTGTTCAACCTCCTTGTCGGTATTTGGTGGTGTCAGTGTTCCAGATTTTGGCCCTTCTAATACATGTCTACTGGTTTCTCACCATTGTTTTAATTTACAATTCCCTAATGACGTACAGTGTGGAGTATCTATTCATGTGCTTATTTTCTCATCAGTGTATCTTCCTTGGTGAAGTATCTATTCAAGTCTTTTGCCCATTATTAACTCAGTTGTTTGTTTTATTATTGTTGAATTTTAAGAATTCTTTGGACATTTCTGGTAGTACTCCTTTACCAGTATGTTTCTGCAAATACTTGCTCCCAATCTGTAGTTTGTATTCTCTTTATTAAGAGTGTCTTTAAGAAGTTTTTGATTTTGAGGAAGTCCAGCTTATCAATCATTTCTTTCATGATCATGTCTTTGGTTTTGAATCTAAAAAGTCGTCACCACACTCAAATAATCTATGCTTTCTCCGATGTTATCTTCTAAGAGCTTCAACTTCATAGTTTTGCACTTTACATTCAGGTCTACAGTCCATTTATTTTTGTGAAGGTCTGTGTTAAGACTCTTTGTTTTTTATTTTATTTTATTTTATTTTATTTTATTTTATTTATTTGGTATGTGATGTCCACTTGTGCCAGCACCATTTGTTGAAAATAATATATTTTCTCCACTGCCTTTGCTCCTTTGTCAAATATCAGTTGACTGTACTTACGTGGGTCTATTCCTGGACTCCTTATTCTGTTCCATTCATCTATTTGTCTATTCTTTTATTATCAATTTTTTATTTTATTGCATTTTGTCGAAGATTGTGGTTTATATAAATAAGTATATTGTATGGACTTGTATCATAGCCTAGAACACAATCACTTTTTGTATATATTTAAGATATACTTTTAAAGATGTCTTTTCTAATTTGAGGGTTCAGAATTTGACCAGTAAGTCCCAACTATTTAATTTTTTTAATTCTTATTTTCTTCTCTAGGTGACTTATCATGAGAGTTTAACTAAAAGTTTCCATTTTTGTAATAGAAATATCTTTTTATTTCTGTGATTCTTTGCAATTTTAACTTACATAATTTAGAAATAGGTTGTTAAGAACTTAAAAGCTCAAAATTATTATATCTTCATAGTGAATTGTTCCTTTTAGCATTATAAAGTGACTCTCTATTCCTGTTAATACTTTTTTGCCCTAAAGCCTAGATTAACTGATACTAATTTGGCCATTACAACTTCCTTCACATTAGTGTTTATGTTAACATTTGCCTTGTATAGCTTTTCAAGCTTTTTATGACATTTTGGTTTTTGATATGCTATGTAATAGGTATAAAATGAATATAGTGGGATTATCTATTTTTAAGCAATTCACTGATATATTTTTAGTTACTCTTAACATTTTATGTGTTCTATTTAGCATATATTTTTTAAAGATTTTATTTATTTATTCATGAGAGACAGAGAGAAAGGCAGAGACACAGGCAGAGGGAGAAGCAGGCTCCATGCAGGGAGCCTGACGCAGGACTCAATCCCGGGATTCCAGGATCACATCCTGGGCCCAAGGCAGGCACTAAACCACTGAGCCACCCAGGGATCCCCTATTTAACATATTTTAATTGGAGAAGGAGGTACTTTTTTTCTCTTCTTTCTTCCCTTCTTTGGACCAAATTTTCTCTACTCCTTTTTCTTCTTCCTTTTTTTTTTAAGATGTATTTATTTATTTTGAGAGAGCACACACACACACAAGCAAGGAGAGAGGCAAAGGGAGAGACTCTTAAGCAGACTCTGCACTGAACAGAAATCCCCACAAGGACTCAGTCTTACCACTTAGAGATCATGACCTGAGAGAGCTGAAAGCAAGAGTTGTTTGCTTAATCAACTACACCATCCAGGTGCCCTTCCACTCTTTTTTCTTCTGTTTACTGGTTAGAAGTAATCATTTTGTTTCCTTGCCTCCAATGGTCATCTTTCAATTTTTAACATAAAAACTTCAATTGTCGTCAGTATTTCTACTCTCCTCCTGAACAATACAGGGATCTTAGAATCCATCTTCACACATTTGAATGTCTGATTTTTATTCAACTTTCTTTTTTAAACACTCCAAATTAGTCATCATTATTAGTTTTGGAGTAAATATTTATTTAAAGTACCTACATGTTTAGGATTGGCTTCGCTTATCATTGTAATCATCATTACAACCGAATATTTCTAGGTTCAGTTTTTTCCTTTCTGATGAATTTTTGTTTTGTTTTAATAAGGAACTATATTTTCTTTTTTTTTTTAGGAACTATATTTTCAAGGGAATAACAAAAACACAACATGCAGGCTTTAATTCCATTTTCTACTACTTGGAAGCTGTTAGTGCAGCAGCTAAGATCACTGGCTCCATAGGTGGAGGGCTCAAATTCAAATCCAGGCTCTGCCACTAGCCACCTGACCTTGAGCAAGTTACTTCCTCCCTCCCTGTGCCCCTGTTTCTTCAACTGTAAAATGAGGGTAGTAGCATCAACGAGGTGCACTTGTTCCCTCTTCCCTGGAGGCTGTCTCTTTCAGATCTTGGAGAAATGTGCTGTTCACTTTGATGATATGTCATCTATATTTGAGAACAGGACATCCAGATCTCCCTGGAGCAGCTGCTGCACGTGGTTCCTGACACCCAACAAGCAGAGTTCAAGCATGTGCAGGTAGGAGATCTTCCAGTCAATGAGTTCCCTGACAGCCCACCGTCAACAGAACAACAGTCTGTTGCTAAGAGACCTGACCCTTTATTGAGACCCCCTGTCCTGGAGGATGGTTCATCAGTCCCATGTTCACCCACATCAGCAGGTTCATGCACACAAGGTGCCAGCACTCACACACACAGCTCAGCCACTCTGGAACAATGCAGCTGGGTGGGCCTTGATGCATATTTTTAAAGTTCTACTTGTAGTTTATTATAAATGAAACAGCCCTGGCTTAATTAGGGTATATGTGAAAGTAAGTCAAGCATTTTCACAGGAAGGAATTTCACTACAAAGGAACTGAATAGTACTGATTCACAAAAGACTAAGAAAGTCCAAAGAGGGGAATTTATCTTCCATGGAGATGGCAGTTGAGAAAAGACTTAATCAGTAGGTTTTTAGGGGGGATAGAGTAACAGAAATTAATCAGAAGAGAGAATGCACAGAGCATATTCAGAAACCAGCCATTTGGATGTCACCTAAAATGATTATAAAAGAACAAGGAGAGATAAGACTATAAAAAGAATGTGAAATGTCAGAGTAGAAGTCCTTCAAGTCAAGCTGAAGAACATAGATAAATAATTAATCTGGAAAGCTATGGGAAGCTGCCTGCGGGTTCTAGAACAGTGGGGCTGCTCAACGGTCTGTTTATTTGGGGAAGACAAATCCAATTCTAGAGGCATGATGAACCCAAGAGAGAAGAGAAGAAAGGGCAGAAACCATTTTAAGAGTTATTCAAACTGTACGATCAAGAAAATAATAAGAACCTGAACTATAAGATGGCAGCCTTGGAATAGAAAAGGGAAAGCCAAT
Organism: Canis lupus familiaris; assembly: GCF_011100685.1. Classification (NCBI taxonomy): domain Eukaryota; kingdom Metazoa; phylum Chordata; class Mammalia; order Carnivora; family Canidae; genus Canis; species Canis lupus. The sequence goes on along the minus strand of NC_049223.1, from coordinate 48,267,917 downwards.
TAAAAGAGCTAGTGTGCAGCATTGAAATTCTACGGGAAATTTCTGTTCTTTCAGCCTGGAGTCTGGGTTTTCTATCTTGTATAATGTTGAGTAACTGTGTTTCCATGGTTTTTATCAGTCAAACTAGTGTCTCACACCATCAGCCCTGACTCCTACCTACTCTGAAAGGAAATAGGACTCATCTGGGAGGTTTATGCATCCTGTACTCATTTAAATATAGGATACATAAATCTCCACAGGTATAAATTCGACCTTTTCTAAAAGATGCCAGGCATCTGATTAATCCAACTTTCTGTGCCTGTTTTAGTCAGGAGACTTCCTAAGCAGGATTCACCTGCTGGAGAATTTCAATAAGATTCAGAGATTGGATGCTTTCCATGATCACAGTAAGTTCTCTTTCAGAGTCATTAACACTCGACCACAGGGTGCTAATCAGGACATCTCGCTTGCCCTCCCCTGCAGGTGAGCAGAGTGTGATGCCAGAATAATTTTTAAACCAATTAGGATCTTTCTGCTGGGGATTTCACAAACAGTGATCAAGGAGGCCTTCATTTTACTTAAGCCTTGTGGTAAGTTTTCTGAAAATATTTTCAAAGTAATTGTGACAAATCACCCAAAAGAAACCCCTGCCTATCACTGAAAGAGGCTCATAGAGGTTTTTTTTTTTTTTAATTTAATATTACTTCTATGGTAAACTTTTAACCTACATCACAGAGATAAATTAAACAGGCAGATGTGAGCCTTAGTCTAGTCAAATATATTTAGCTTATACATTCCATACATAATAGAATATTCATAATACCACACATTAAATTTTGATCATATGGTGGTTTTTACTTCTTAGGGGAAAGCCATGCTTTCTACTCTTAGGAATATTTAACTTGATTAGTCTCAAGTCATATATATATATATATATATATATATATATATATATACACACACACACACACACACACACATATATATTATTTGCATACACATATGCTATTAGTATATAGATATGCTATTATGCTGTCTTATAACTATTTTTTTCTTATGTGCTATAATAAACCTCTAATCATAATTCCTCCATACACCAAACGAGGTAACGATGCTTCTAAAAGGAAAGGTATACAGGCTCCACATCTAAAGAAAGATATGAACACTTGATGATTCAAAATACAGGTGTAGAAAAAATAAAGTATTAAAAGAGGCCTGATGAATCATTTAAAAACCAGCCTAATTCTAAAGAAAACAAAAACTGGGCAATAATCCCATCAAAACCAGAAGAAACAAAAGAAGAAAATAAACTGGACTTCATCAAAAATAATAACTTCTGTGCATTGAAGTACACCATAAATTGAGTGAAAAGGCAACCCACAGAATGGGGTACACATGGAGCAGGGGGACATGCCAAATGATGGACCACAGAACTCTTTTTTCTTCACAATACAGATATTTCTCCTACATCAAAAGTTTTCCAGATGCAACTGAAGTTGCATACAAGTAGCCGGCATTTTATACATGACCACTCTAATTAAAATTTCTCATGGAGAATAGATGAAAGACCTGTGGCGCTTGCAACTCAGCTTGAGATTCAGAGCAGTGGATGAAGAAGGTGACCAGGAAAACAATGTGCAGTAATAGCGTAGGTGGAGTAGGAAACCTGGGTCAGTCTTAGGGAGCAGATCCGAGACACAAATGCTAGATAAGCTCAGCATGTATAGCCAAACATTCATTTCCTTGAGTTTCAACAAGAAATCGAACTTTGTTGCTGTAAGTGCCTAGCTCTTAACCCCACTTTCTCCTACTGAAACTATTATTTATGTCAAATGTCAGTTTTCTTATATAAAGCTCACTTCCTTTGGTACCCATTCCTATTATACGCTCTTTCACTCAAGGAAAGAATTGCCATGACAGTTAAAACCTAATTGGGGAAAAAAAAACCCAACTAAGTAAAGCTTTATTGAAATGGCCAAAGGAGTGTTCCATCTGTAACATGCATGGCTTCTTAAAATTCCCTTTCGCCACTCTTGTCTCACTTTTGCTCATTCACGGCAGGTGCTCTATCTCTGTTTCCCATTTCTATGAATTCCTAAATACCCCCCAAGCCCTAGCCCCAGGAGAATCTCTCCTTTCATTTGCTCCATCTATTCCATTGTCTTCTGCCAGTAACTGTACCCTACCAGGAAAAATCCAGCTACACTGTCAGGCTTCCCCAGGGTTTTTTTCTCTGAGCCCATCACTTCCATTGAACAACTGCCAGTCCACTACTGAATGTGTCCGAGTAACAAAGATTCTTTCCTCCTGGAAAAGTAGTAAAAGAAAACAGCTAATATCCATTTTTCTTTAGTACCACAAGTAGCATGTTTCTTACACCAGAATGGATTCCCCCCATAAAACATTCTCAGAGAGATAAAATTACAGAAATCTAGTGGTGGTTCAGAAGTTAAGGAAGGGGTGAGGGTGTGAGGGAAGCTTGTGTGGCTATACAAGGGCAACATCAGGGGGCATCTGGCTGGGTGGCTCAGTTGGTTAAGCTTCCAACTCTTAGTTTCAGCTCAGGTCATGATCTCAGGGTCATGAGATTGAGCCCTGTGTCTGCTTGAGACTCTCTCTCCACTCCACTCTTTCTTTCTCTCTCAAATAAATAAATTTTGTTTAAAAATTATTTAGAAGGGTAACATCAGTGTTGAACATAACATTAGCTGAATATAAATGATATTTCGGATTTAAAGGATTGAAATAGTTATTAGGTGAACTTGATGGGCCATGAACTATTCTTGCTTTAGGTCTTCAGATTATGTAACACATTAGGAGTAGGGGGCCTATCATTTAGTGTCTATGTGTGACTGCCTTCATACCATAAATGTGCTGGGCAGGATATGGAATCCATTTAGCACTGACAACAATGCTGAGAGATGGCTATTTTTGACTCCATTTTACTACTAAGAAAAGTGGGGCAAAACAGATGTATAACCTGCTCAGGACCCCATATCACAGGCAGAACCTGAACTCTCGTCCTTCAGACAACAACTCCCAGGCACTCATCATTAGTACCGAGTAATCTACTGTCTCAGAGAACTCACTGTGACCACAATTATGAGGAGATGGCCAGGAAGACCATAGTGCTCAGATGCTTCTCAAATGTTCCCAACTTCTCCTGCTAATGGCCCTCAGCAGTAAAGAGCACAGATTACTTAACTCTGTAGGAGTTATGGGGGTAAAATCAGGCAGGATTGTGAACTGCTTTGTTTGAAGAGGTAGCAGATCTTTCTGAGAACTGTTGGATCAACTACAACACCACTCTCTTTGGCTCCTCTGACCAATTGCGGAATAAAGAGAGGACTACTGTACTATATGACGAACCAGGTCCTGCCCTGCCCCTACATGTCCCAGACTAGGAGCTAAGCAGTCAGCTCCCTACCATTCCTGTGTTAGGAGATCATGACATTTGTTCTTTATACAGCCTAAAATTGGAAAAAAATGATGCTAGAGAATCAGAGGCAGATCTTTAGTCAAACAGATAGGACACTGCCAATCACCCATTAGCAAGCATGCTCCCGTACTTAGCATCACTAAGCATCAGTTTCCTTATTAGAAAAATGAGAAAAATAGTACTTCTCTTACAAGATGGTTGCAAGGATGATCCTAAATGAGGCATAGAGCATATATGGCAGAGCACTGGGTACATGGTTAGTGCTAAATAAATGAAGGCCATTGTGGTTATTATATCCAATCCAGCGCTATACAGAAGAACTTTCCATGACGAGGGATAGATTCTATATCTGTGCTACCCAACATGGTAGTCACTAGCCACATGTAGCTACTGCACACTTGAAACGTGGCTAGTGTGACTGAGGAACTAAATTATTTTGAATTTCATCCAAATGTAAACATCTACCTGTAGTTTATGGTTACCTTATGGGACAGCACAGTTATAATCCTCAGCCAGTAACCAGACCAGCTGGTCCAGACTAAATAAAACAAAAATTGCAATTATCAACCAGAATAATCAGACTGGCATCACAAAGGAAGTGAGCAAAATATCATCTTCCTTAATAGAGATTTAACTTTACAATAATGCAAAGGAAGTACTGATTTCTAAAGAATCTACTACATTTGTGGTAGCCTTGGAACTGGATTTAGAAGAGGCCACTCATATACTTTTAAAAAGCTTTAAAAGAGCAAGAGGGGAAGTGTGATAGATTAAATTATTATCTAGCAAATGTTTACTCCTCCCCACCTCTCACTTCCATGAAGTCCATGTTCTTCTCTCTCCTGACAATTCTAGCTTTGATCATGGGATTTGCTTTGGCCAACGGAATGGGAAAAGAGACTTTAATGGGCAGTGCTCATCCCTCTGAAGTTTCTGACCAGAACCAAGTGAAGAATATGTCCCAGGTAGCTTCTGTCCCTCCATATGGCCAGAATAACTTCACATGGAGCAAACATGAACTTGACCTGCAACCTTCAGGTTGCTTCAGCATGAGTGAGAAATAAATGGTTATTTCCATATGCTCCTGTGATTTGGTAGGTATTTGCTAAACAGAATTATTTTAATAAAAATCTGGCTAATACAGCAACTAGTAACTACTAAGTACCTCCCATGCCAATATACTTTGTATAGAAACTTGTTCCATGGGAGATGAAAGAATTGGTTCAAGATCATGATATGAGTTCATGATATATGATATGATACCATGATATGGTTCAAGATCTATATGAGATGTTTACATTCACATGTTTAGATAAATTCACAAACTATCCATACTAAGTCATTAAAGAAATGAGGGTATTGGAAGACCAAGCTCTCAGATAGCTGAAGGAGACATCAGGATGGATGGCCATAGTCTTCTCCAAACTGACTCTAGAGGCCAGTGCCCAAGATGAGTGGGTACCCAACTGGATCACGATCATCACCACTTTCCTATCTCCATCAGTGTTCTCATTCTAGTTTCCAACGTCTTTTCTCAGAATTTTTATGATTAGAATACTGATTACACAGATTTTTTAAAGATATCTTGCCACATTTTCTAAATATTTGAAGAATATCCATGGGAAAAACTTCTATCAAGTATGATTCCATTAGAAATGTATTCTTTTCCACTGAAAAGTACTTTTCCACTTTGCATAAGCAATGAATTTGCTTTAACAAAACTTGTATTCATTTCATAAATGTTTGCCTACATTGAGGCTCCTACCAATCTGTCATGAGAGATGTATCCCCATGATGATATGCAAACTTGGGAATGGTGTTACTGGAAGACATGCCAGACCAAGATAACAAGCAAGCTTTATTTTGAGGATGGAAAGGGATGATAATGGTACATAGCTCAAACCATTTAGAAAGTAAATTTAAGAGGTAAGAAAACAATCACATGTGAAGCTCAACTGTGGAAGGCTGAACAAGTAGATGAGAGTTTAGTTTCTTTGTGTAGACAGTCACCTTCTAACACCTACCAGTCTTCACCCTCCTCCCACAGCCATGTGTTTCATGGTCTTCACCCTCCTCCCACAGCCCAGGCCATAGGCGTTCCAGATCATGACAATAGTCAGCTTCTGAGGGGCCTTTTGACACCCCTACAACCACCTTCTCTGACACCCCATGCTGTCATCCAAGACTATGGAGCATGCAGGTGTGCAGGTGAACCTCCATGTCCACATTGTCCTCATCGCTCTTCTCTCTCCTCCAGCAACTCAGGAGAAGCCAGTACCCAGGCCATTCCCTACAGGACTGCTCAGGAGACTGACAGGAAGACATAGAGACCACCACACTGAAGTCTACAGTGAGATCAGGTCCTACTGTGTTCTTTTTTTTTTCCAGTTTGAAACCATACTTTATTTTTAATGTAGCTAGAAATCCAATAACTATATATTTTTAAGCAGAAAAAACTCCTTTACTTTTCCTTCTTATAGCATCGTTAGCACAAGAAAAAACACGTCTGGTTTAGAAATGATACTGAGTTTCTATGAAAATGAATGAATGTACTTCATATTTGTGGAACTTAAAAGCACAGGACACATTTTCAGAAGACCAATTTTACTTTTACCCATTTCTAGTAATATTTGCAGTGTTAGAATGTACTTAATATATAATTAAGTAAATCAAATAAGGAACCCAAAAGAAACTGGTCTTCTTGAGTTATTCACAGCACACATTAGAAAACTTGAGAACACACATTAACAACAAAAAACCACTGGAAAGCTCAAATGCAAGTTTATATGCTGAGTATTTTTAAAGGGTTTAAAAAGCATGCTCAGTTAGCATACAGCCTTTTCTCCTTATATAACAGATGCATTTCTATCCGCTTGCGTACAGCAAAGGGTTAGAACCTGACCCAACTCACTTTTGATATTAGAAATGTGCTATTTCAGAAATGTATTCCTTGGAATTTTCTTCACTGCTCCTACCACTGATTCTTCAAATAGGCAAAGTACAGAGGGTCTCATCCCTTGAAACCGTTTTTAAACACGGTTAAAATGAAAGATAGGTAGAAACCTAGCAATTCCTGTACAGCGCCTGGACTTGGTCTTAATTAAATGTAGGAGTCGAATGTACAACGGAAAACTATCATTTCTTTATGCTTAGAGAAGAGATTGGGAAAAGGTGCAGTATTTAAGAGCTGAATAGGAGCATGACGACTCATAATGCCATCAGCTTCACAGCAAAGAACCACGGATCTCAACAATTTTATAATTCATGTTGGATCAAGAAGTTTGGTTCCCCTCCATAGATCAATGAATTCAAACCTCATACTCTTCCAAATATGAAGATGAATAATGTAAGATAAACTCCAATTGCAACAGGTATTTCCTAAGTTGAAGACTGAACACCAAAGGGAATCCCTCCTTCCAACATCTTTTGACATGGTAAGATTTCGCCAAAGTGGAAACCTAACATTTAGATATGAAATCGCTTGGGCCAACTAAGAAACTACAGCTGTTTTGAGTATCACCTTACATAATCACTATATGTATTACATATTAAACCCAGCATTACATATGCTTGCACAATTATGCAGTGAATGATAACAGTACTGATGATGCCAGTGAAAGGGGCTATCTTTAGCCCAAAAAGAGTACTGGACGGGTGGTGGTGAAAACAATTGAAAAGCACACAAAGAAATGGGTATTTTCTGACCAGGGAAGGTCACTCTAAACACAGAAATATAAAAATAAAAGTATTCCCTTATTTCCTCTATGTGGAAATAATGCAAAACATTCATTTTCTGTATCAGACAAGAACACAGCTAAGTAATCCAGCTCTACTGAAGCATTATAAAAATCATCCCTTCAGCACAGTGTAAGATCTAAATGCATCTGCCCAAGGGTGCACACTATATAAAAGGAGTAAGGTTGCTGCTGCCCTGGCAAGCACTTCCGGTCCCTACCCAGGTCCTACTGCAATACTGGTGGTCCCAGTGGTTTTATCCAAATAAATCGTGTTTAAAAAGTAAAACATTTAAGGGACGCCTAGGTGGCTCAGCAGTTGAGTGCCTGCCTTCGGCCCAGGGCATGATCCTGGAGCCCTGGGATCGAGTCCCACATCAGGCTCCTTGCATGGAGCCTGCTTCTCCCTCTGCCTGTGTCTCTGCCATTCTCTCTCTCTCTCTGTGTCTCTCATGAACAAATAAATAAAATCTTTAAAAAAAAAAAAAAGGTAAAACATTTAAAAAACAAGTCAAAATACCTCAGTAACCATATTTCCAACTCAAACTTCATCTATTTAAATGTTATATTTGCCTCCTGTTAATAAACCTTTATTTCACTCAAACTGAGCAGTAATAAATCTTCCACACCGAAGTAGCTTCCTTGCTCAATTAATCCAAAGGGAAAAAAACTGAAATGATTAGTAAATAAAAATGTAGGGACTAACACACTCTTTTAATGTTTTAAAATATTTTTAAAGTCTAAAAAGTGTTTAAAGTTTGTAATTCCTAGTAGGAAAACATTATCTGCATGAATACTCTAATGGCAAACCACTGTAGAATGTTGCAGTTGCATGTGGGGCAGAGGGGTAGGAATTCTCTTCACGGCACCCCAGCTTTCTTCTTGAGAAGGTCAGAGGTACGCTGGTTTGTATTATTGCGACATCTATTAGGTGATTGAAGTTGCTTTTCCTTCAGCAAGGGCTTTATTTGTCAGAAGGGCATTATGCTTGATCTCCAAATTTGGCTGACAATTTACTGATGAGATTCATAACCTTTGGGTTGCTCTGATATTTTGACATATTTGCTGGGTTCTGGGCTACATCCTGGAAGGCCACTGTAACTTCTGGATCCTGCATGGCCGCAAGAACCTCTGGGTCACTAAGAATTTCATTGAGCCCAGGCATTCCTGCCATTCCAGGCATCCCCCCTGCCATTCCAGGCATTCCTCCAGGAAAATTACTAGGCATTCCCCCTGGAAAGCCACCTGGGAAAGAGCCATACTGAGCTCCTGATTGTCCTCTGGCTTCTTCCTCCCTCTGGGCTCTTTCATGTTCTTCCCAAGCCTTCTTAACCCTTTCTATTCTTTCTTGGATCTCTCACTCTTCAAGTTTTCGTTCATACTTCCTCCAACGTTCAGCAATTTTCTGGGCCCTGGGTTGAACTTCTTTCAGCATTGGACTCGCATCTTCATCATAATCCAGTTTACAAGCAAGGAACAAGATCATGTGCTGCTTCTTCCCAATGACCCAGAAGTCTGTGTGCTTTCCCCAGTCACTTGTAAGGCTGAGCTGGATCAGGATTTATTTCAATAGCTCTGTCACAGTCTCGAATGGCAGCATTTGGCTTCTGTAATTTGATGAAGACACTGGCTCTCTTGGCATACAAAATGGCCAAGCGAGGATTCAGTTTGATGGCATCTGTGAACAAGTCAATGGCTTTCTGTAGTTCGCCATCATCTAGGGCATCAATGGCAGCCACTTTTTTATCATTTGCCTGATCCATCATTTCCTCGGTTATCTCTACATTTTCATCTCCCATTTCTTGAGGGGCATCAGTACCTGGTTCAATTACACCTTCATTGTCCATTTCTAGATCACTTTCCTCACTTGATGGTTCATCTGTCTTTATGTTTTCCTCTGCCTTCTTCCTGTTTTTTCTTCCTTGATATTGTCTTCTGATTTCGTTTTATGAGTAGCAGGTGGTATTTTATCCCCCATGCTCTCCACTCACTCCCACAGGACGTGCAGTTCCTCAGTGTGCAGAACACTCAGATCCTGCTTACACATTTTCACGAAGGCCCAAAGCTCGCTCACTTTGTGGGGGTCCATGATCCAGAGGCGCTGGCAGGCGGCGGGTGCAGCTGAGGCTGTGGCCTGATTCCAGGCGCAGGTACCAGCCCAGCATGACTGTGTGGAAGGGCCCTACTATGCTCTTCACAAAAGCAGAAAGGAGCTTTCTTCCCCACATGGGTAGTACCTTCCGCACATCTGTCCTCAAACTGTGTTTCCTTGTGAACCTAACATCTTACAGCAATTTCTCCTGAGCAGCATTTTCAGATTTCACTCCCAGCTTATTTTTGCTCTGACCCAGAGAACAGAACATGACTTTTTGCTCAGAATTGCTCAGCCCGGGGATCCCTGGGTGGCTCAGCGGTTTCATACCTGCCTTTGGCCCAGCGATCCTGGAGTCCCGGGATCGAGTCCCACATTGGGCTCCTGACATGGAGCCTGCTTCTCCCTCTGCCTGTGTCTCTGCCTCTCTCTCTCTCTCTCTCTATGTCTATCATAAATAAATAAATCTTTAAAAAAAAAAAAAGAATTGCTCAGCCCCCCAATGCCAGTCTGTCGTCCTTGACCCCAACCTGAACTCCTCTACTCTCTTACCATGAGATGGACATTCCTGCAGATAGATCACTGACAAATTCATCCTCCAAGCACAAAATCTGGGATGGCCAAAAATGTCTGAACCCTAGCATGAACACAATTTAGGGTCTCATACTATATGGAACCCCTGCTACCTTAGCACTTGAAGAAAATTATAGGAAATAAAATGCCAATCTGTGGTTTGGGTTATTAATTGGGAACCTGGTTACAGATTATCAGAACAAAATGTCAAATTATCAGAGTCCAGTTTACTTCAACGAGTACCTCAGCACCAGAAGCATCAGGCAGGGGCTTCCAGTCAAGATGGCAGACGTTGAGCATCCTAGAGCACACACACAAAAACTTGGCTTGGCCACAAAAACACTTTAAAAACAGATCGTTGGCTTAAGAGCAAAACAACAACAACAAAACAAAAACAAAAAGATTACCATTCACAGATATGCTAGAAACAGGAAGGGAACTCAGGAATCAAAGAAGTGGGAGTTAGCTGAGAGCCAATAGGGTTGCCCTACCAGCAAACGGATGGCTGGAGAGAAACATTAGGAAGCACAGGTAAAAAATATGAAAGTGCTGTTCTGTGTCTGGACAAGAGTCACGCTCACATCATCAGTGCCCAGAGCCTGCCTTCCACTATAAGCGCGCTGGATTCACACTCCCTCGCTGGGAACTCACAACTCACCACCACTTTAAGGTCTCTCAGTTTGTGTGTGAATTTTACCCACCTCTGTTGTAAATACCTTCAGGATTCCTTTGTATTTACACCTGCAAAAACAATAGCAAAATGAGCCTAATCTTTAATATTATTCATGTTCTCTCTCATTTCACATTATTCTTACCCAATTTTGTAGAGTGCACATAACTTGCAGATACTTCCCTTCAAATCTGACTTTCCTTGGCTTCTGATTTAAAAAAAAAAAAAAAAATGTTTTCTCTTATCTGCCTGTGTACTCCCTAGCTCCTAGCACAGAACAAATGTTTGTTAAATGTCTTAATGAAGTAAAAAGATGAGGAAGACAATCTTCTTCACACTTTTTCCTGGAATCAGGCTTGGAGAGCAGAACCATTTGAAGTAGAGAACTCCTCACACTTAGAGTCCATTCATGCTCTATTTTAGTAAAGTCCATTTATCAAGAATGTTTGGGAAGGTGTCCATTCATATACTCACCCCATATTCAACCATGACTAATAGTCAATAAATCAGAGTAAGATTACATTATACTGGAAAACTGTTTTAACATGTTTTGAACCTCCTTGGATTCTGAGGGCCCTGTAAGATCACATCTGGCCTCAAGGTACTATATTATGAACTTTACTTACATGGTTAAATGCTATGGGTAAAAAATACATTAAAACTATGGGTGTAGGAGAAGAGGTTGTTTGATCTTTGGTACGGATCCTGGATAAAAGGGCATTTACTGGGGCACCTGGTAGGTAGAGCATGCCACTCTTTTTTTTTTTTAATTTTTATTTATTTATGATAGTCACAGAGAGAGAGAGACACAGGCAGAGGGAGAAGCGGGCTCCATGCATCGGGAGCCCGACATGGGATTCGATCCCGGGTCTCCAGGATCGCGCCCTGGGCCAAAGGCAGGCGCCAAACCGCTGCGCCACCCAGGGATCCCAGCATGCCACTCTTGATCTTAGCATTATGAGTTCAAGCTCCAGGTTAGGTGCAGTTTACTTAAAAATAAAATCTTCTTAAATAAAGGAGGAGGTATTTACTATGGCTTCATATTCTAGATTCAACCTCACTGCCATAAGAGGAAATCACCTCCTAATGAAAGATGACCCATCACAGAAGGTAACTCTCCATATTTCCAGTTGACAAATCCAAGTCAATTCCGTATCTCTTCTATGAACCCTACCCAGGTCCCCAGCCACATCCTTTGCTTGCTCTCCTGGAGCAGCACAGCGGTGCCCTCTACTGGCACTTATTCATTTGCTAGAAATCTCTATGTTCCACTAGAAGTTTCTGGCCAGTAAACCAAAACTGTTTAACCTCTGCAATTTGTGCAGCCCTCACCATACCCACTTCAGTGAATATTTCTTATATCACCAACTTTTTCTCAAGCATTGAAGACTTAAGCTGCTTTTCATAGATTTAACATTTTTTAGATTTTTTTAAATTTTATTATTTATTTATTTATTTGAGAGAGAGCATGTATGAGTGGGGAGAAAGGGAGAGGAGGGAGAGAGAATTAGAGAGAGGGAGAGAGGGAGAATCTCAAGAAGACTCCCCACTGAGCACAGAGCCCAACACTGGACCCCAAGATCATGACCCAAGCAGAAACCAAGAGTTGGCTACTTAACCAATTGAGCCACAGTGCTTCAAGTTTTAAATTTCTTCAAGCTTCCACAGATAGGGTAGAAAACAAGAATTTTATATTAAAGTAAATGAAGAGAAGTTGAAGGAAATAAACAGGCACAGACGACTGTGAACTAAACAAAGACTTGACCAAACAGTAATTTCCTAGTCTCAAAGGCCCCAGAAGAGCATCCTATAGCTGGCTCTGCCCTTTCTCTACCCTAGAGCATCACCTATGCACCATAAAATAATGATGCAGGGATCCCTGGGTGGCGCAGCGGTTTGGCGCCTGCCTTTGGCCCAGGGCGCGATCCTGGAGACCCGGGATCGAATCCCACGTCGGGCTCCCGGTGCATGGCGCCTGCTTCTTCCTCTGCCTGTGTCTCTGCCTCATTCTCTCTCTCTCTCTCTCTCTCTCTCTCTCTCTCTCTGTGACTATCACAAATAAATAAAAAAATTAAAAAATAATAATAATAATGATGCAAGTAGGGCAGGAAGCACTAAGCAATTCTGTGTAAACATGGTCAGGGTCTTCACATCTCCAGCCATGTCTCAGAAGACTGGAAGACCCAGAAGCCATGTAAGTTCTTTACAAGCACGGAAGCCCTCAGAGTCAGAGGGATCCCAACCCCACTACCATTGCCTTTCTCTCTTTCCTTCTCTTGCCTCAGCACCACACACTAGAACCCCAGTCCCCAGCAGACATTAGCACTGTCCCCAGGGCTTGGGATGGGCACAGGACCTTATAGTCCTTATTCTGCTTTCTCACAGCTGCTTTTCCTGTGGATTGTAAACATTCCCAGTTAAAGAGACATTTCACAAGGACTTTGTTCCAGCTGGTGGTTTCCACATGATGCTCCAGATGACACGTCAGTCCCTAGAGAACTGTGACCAAGCCGATACTCCGAGGCGTGGAAGCCCAAGCTCAGCTGACTCATCCTGGGGCTCCTGGGCTCCTGGGGCTCAAACGATCCATCGTCTCTCCCCATGCTGCCCGGCTTCTACCTACACACAGATGCCTTTCAACATGAAGCTGCCATTATAATGAGGGACCTGCTGCAGGGAAGAAAATTATCTTGCATCTAAAATTTTGGAAACTTCCGAGAGCCTACATCTGAAGTGGTGTTCTGCTGGGGGAGTGCACAGTCGGTACCAAACAGGGCATGGGAACCAGACAGATGCAACAAAGAGACCACTCACTGCAACACTGGCCCTGTTTTGGTCCCTGGGCAACAAAGGTGGTTTATCATGGGGAGGCTGGTTTCTTTCCTGGGCAACTTGAGAGACTTGAACAGGATCAGAACAGGTCTGTCTGCTACCCATTCTGAAATCCCATCAGCAAGAAGTGGAATTAACAGCAGGAGATGGTTGCTCTTTGATCAGCTCCATGATAAATCAAACATTTAATTGTTTATAAAATGCATTTAAATAAGATAAACTTAAGAGCAACTTAAGTATAAATATTTTACCACATAACATAATCAGATTTACTAATATACCTTATCACAGCATAACTGTACTTGCTAAAATAATTTTTAAGTGATATTTTCTAACTATTTAACAAAAATAACTTTTTTATTGCTTAAAAGTACTACTGGTTGTCTCTAGCTTTTATGGTATTAAAGTGTTCTTCAGAGTCTCTCTTACGATTTGCAAAGTCTCTTAATATGAGTATTAACCCTCTGTGATATGTGATAAAAACACTTCTCCCCTTTGCCTCTTCACTTCCTCTATCATGCTTTTGGCTTACAGAACTTGTATTGTTATTATTCAAATTGCTATTCTTTCCCCATTGAGTTGTTAGGTTGGGAAAGTTCTTCCCTATCTGGAGATGACATTTTCATCTAAGAGATTGATAAATGTGTAGGATTTATATTAATAAATGATGGGAGGGACATATGGGTGGCTCAGTGGTTGAGTGTCTGCCTTTGGCTCAAGTCATGATCCCAGGGTCCTGGAATCAAGTCCCGCATCAGGATCCCTCAGGGAGCCTGCTTCTCCCTCTGCCTGTGTCTCTGCCTCCCTCTCTCAGTGTCTCTCATGAGTAAATGAATAAAATCTTTTAAAAAAATGATAGGAAATAAATATCCAGCTTGTCTTCTGAAGAGTCTACCATTTGAACCAAGATTAAAATTACCTTTGAATCTGCTGCTCACACCTTGTCAGCTGACTCCCCCTCTCCCTTTCTCTGGTCTGTCAGAAGGCTGCTTGCACTTAGGCTTTCCCATAATCAAAAAAAGAACCACTTATCTCAATCAGGCAAAATACAGGCTCCTTTTCACTTAGTAGTCCAGGAATTTCTAGACATTCCTTTGCAGTTTCATTAACTTCCCGTACGTTTTTAATTACTATCATTCAACACTTTCCTTGGATCCTCAGAAATGAAAAGGTGTTTTGTCTGTACCTATTTTCCCTTAATATACAACCAGCTACAGAGCAGTCCCATGTTAACTGGTAGTTAACCTTGACAACCCCTCACTCTCTTATTCAGCTGTATTTTCCAAAGCCAAGTTTATTATTTCACTTGAATAAGCATGTACCAGTTACCAAGGTACAAATGAAATTAGAAATGAAGTGCAAAGATGGCCACTTTTTTTTTTTACCCACAGAAAGGTTTCCATCAAGTTTACAAACATAAACTGTATTATTTGCCTACCGCAGTACAACAGATTAGACCAAAACTTAAAGGCTTAGAACACTGAACGTTTTTCCTCACATGCTTTATGGATTAGGAGAAGCTTGACTGGGTGTTTCTGGCTCAGGGTCCCTCTTGACACTGCAGTCAGGTGTTGGCTACAGCTAGAGTTATCTCAAAGCTTTCCTGAAAATAGAGGATCTACTTCCAAAGAGGTAGCTAACAAGCTGGTGCTGGCTGTTGGTGAGCAGCCTCAGTTCTTCTACACAAAGCAATGGGAGCGTCCCCACAATATGGTGACTGGCTTCCCATACAGCCAGCAACCCAAGGAAACACGATAAACACTGCAATTCACTTTATGACCTCATCTCGTAAGTCACATCCCCACTTCTGCTGTTGTATATTGGCCACACAGATCAGCCCTGATTCTAGGTGTCAGGATGTAAGGATGCGACTACCAGGAGACAACAGTCACCAGAGCCATGCTCAACAGGAAGGAACAGTTACAATGCAGGCCTGGATGAGCACTGGGTATTATACTATATGTTGGCATATCGAACTTAAATTAAAAAAAAACACACAGGCCTTTCCTCCATTCCCTCATCTCTGTGGAGATCATCATGGCACCCACCTCCCACAGTTTTGTTGAGATTGAGGAATACAATGCATCTGAAATAGCATCACAGCATCCAGTACACAGTGGGTAGTAAATAATAACCAGCATGTGCTTATTGATTTGTTATCAATGGTTTTATCACTCACACATCCTGAAAAGGATCACTCAATGCAAATATCAATCCTCTGAACCCAACTGTAAGTACCAAAGGTTCTACAACTGATAC
Organism: Canis lupus familiaris; assembly: GCF_011100685.1. NCBI lineage: Eukaryota > Metazoa > Chordata > Mammalia > Carnivora > Canidae > Canis > Canis lupus. Next base: position 48,252,339 of record NC_049223.1, on the reverse strand, counting down.
AGACACAGGCACGCACGCTCTTGGTGAAACCATTTATTGCTATAATCACCTTAACGAAATTGTTAGAAAGGGCAAGTGATCCTAAGTAAATAAGAGGCATTATTGGCTGGCGCTGAGGAAATATCTAAAAAATCCCAAGGCCAGAAAGTGAAACCAAGCTTCTACAAAACCGGTCTGAGGAACTAGAAAGTCAGAAACAAGTTACTCTTCCATCTTTCAGGAACTACATGGTCTTTCAGTTCTGTTTCTTCACTCTCCCCATTTCCCTCTGTCCCCACTATACTTTCTCAGCTTCTGCAAGTCAGTAGAGATAGAAAGAATAGAGGAGGAAAGGAAAGCGGAAAGGAAAGGAAAAAGGAAAAGGGGGAAAGGAAAAAGGAAAAAGGAAAAAGGAAAAAGGAAAAGGAAAAGGAAAAGGAAAAGGAAGGAAGGAAAGGAAGGAAGGAAGGAAGGAAAGGAAAGGAAAGGAAAGGAAAGGAAAGGAAAGGAAAGGAAAGGAACTAGACTAGACCAAAATTCTTTTGACTGGCAAGATGAGGAAGGCCTTGCTGGGAGTTTAACCAAGTAGAGTTAATGCCTCAGTGAGAAAGACACCAGGCAGGCCACTCTAGATCCTCTGGGGAGTGACTTCAGTCACCTGCACATGGTAACCACTTTATAATGAGGAAAAATTAGATATATGATAAAGAAGAAATTATACTTCATCTAGAATCACTTTATCTAATAGAAATATATGATGCAAGACACATATGTGGTTTTATACTTCCTGATGCTTGTTTAAAAAGAAAAAGGATAAATTTATTTTTAAGATATTTTCTGTAAATGAATTTATCTAAATTATCATCATTGTGAAACGAAATCACTATTTAAGTTATTTAGGAGGTAATTTGTCTTTCCTGTACTAAGTCTTTGAAATCTGGTCTGTAGTTTACCCACACAAGGCATCTCCATTTGGACACTAAATACCATTGGAAATACCTGATATGTGTTTAGATTTCATAAAATTAACAGTTGAAAATGTAGATTCTGAGAGATAGCATACTGTTCCAAACAGTCACAAAACATTTCCAAAACTGACTTATCAGTTTTAAATTCATTAAAATCACAAAATTTGTAATTTCATTCCTCAGTCACACTAAACACACTTCAAGTGTCCATTAACTACATGCAGCTACTGGTGACTACATTTGACAGCATAAGCCTGGAGCTTGCATCACTTTAAGAAAAAGCCTTGGAGGGGATCCCTGGGTGACTCAGTGGTTAAGCATCTGCCTTTGGCTCAGGGTGTGATCCTGGAGTCCCGGGATCAAGTCCCGGGATCGAGTCCCACATAGGGCTCTCTGCATGGAGCCTTCTCCCTCTGCCTGTGTCTCTGCCTCTCTCTCTCTCTCTCTCTCTCTCTCTGCCCCTCATGAATAAATAAAATCTTTAAAAAGAAATAGCCTTGGAGCATTTTGTCGAAAAGTTATGCTGCAGACAAAAGCTGTTTGATAAAGGAAAGGATTAGAGTCATGTATAAAACAAGCATTAGTTTGAGCACATATGCCCAAGAGACCTTTGAACATTGCAAACCTATTTTTCCTCACCAGCTGACTCTCTCCAGCCCAGCAGACGTTACTGATTCACATGTCTTACTGCTCTCTACCCACAGGCTTCAAGCCTGAAAGGAACACCAATCTGGGAAGTAGAAGCAGTTCCTTTTGCAAAATATTCCACCCTATAAGTAAGGTAATGGGAGTAGACCAAGGCAACAAGAAGGGAGTTGCACATCTTTGGTGGCGAGTCCAAAAAGTTGTTGGTATGTTTTTGCATTTAATCATATTACTATCCAACTGGAAGAAAGGTATCATATTAGAAGAAATGTCCTATCAATATCAATAATGTTTACAAATTTAAAAATTCATACTAACTGAAAATAGTAGCCCGTCAGCTACCAGAGGACAGGAAATTTTGTCTGTTTTATTCACTGCTACATCCCTAGGACCTAGGCCCATAATAAGAGACCAACAACTATTTGTTTAGCAAACAAATTAATAAACAGGTTGACAGCTTCCCATGCAAAAGCCATGCAATAGCAATAATATCATAAAGTTCTGTTTCAACTCTGTCATTCATTCTTCTCAACAGACATTTTTAAGTATTAATATGTGTCAGTCACTACATTAAGAATAAATTAGATGCTGTGTATGTAAAAATAATACACACAAAAATAATGGTAGGAAAAGGAAAAGTGTCTTTATGGAGCACCCAATCATTTAAAAAATCACCTTTAAAAAAAATAATAAAAAATAAAATAAAATAAAAATAAAAAATCACCGTTACATCACTTAAAAAGGGGCACCTGGGTGACTCAGTTAAGTGTCCAACTCTTGATTTTGGCTCAGGTCATGATCTCAGGGTCATGAGACTGAGCCTGGTGTCAGGCTCCATGCTCACCAGGGAGTCTGCTTGAGATTTTCTCCCTCTCCCTCTGCTCTTCCCCTATCATATGCTCGCTTGCACTCTCTCTCGCTCGCTCTCTAAAAAATAATTAAATCTTAAAAAAAAAGAAGAATTTGACTAATAGTGTTTTTATTTTCCTCAAATACTGTATCAAATATTAAGTTGCAACTTAATCGGAGACTATCAGATTCCACCTAACTCTTAAAACCTAATACAATTTCCATCAATAAAAATAAACATTCCACCTACAAAAAAAGTACTATGGATTTGACTCTGGATCTGGTTTTATTGATTGTGCCCTAATTAGGCATCTCATTTAAGTTCTCTTTCCAAGCTCATATAGGAGTTTTCTTTTCATTTCTTGCTTAGCCCAAGTGTTGGCTTTTTTTTTTCTTTTTTTCTATTTTGAGGCTTTTCAGACCAAGCTAATCATGGGCACATTTCCAAATTGTATAAGAATTAGAGAAAGAAGCTGATTGCTTAATTCTTGCTTCTGACTTGGAGCTTGCATTAATTAGCTAAAGCCAGAGTCCTCAGCATGCTCTCCAGGGCCTGTAGTCCGCTGATTAGCAATGACAAGGCCATCTGGCCTTCCTGCTACATATTGGAGAAAGTGTCTTTTGGCATAAAAATCAGGGATGCCTGTAATTTAGAATAAGTCAAATGCTGCCACCACTTCTGAAAGACATGGCGTCTGACTACAATATGAGGCCTGTCCATAAAGAAGCTATGCCCACCAATACCACAATCTCAGCCCCACCCCCCCCATCTGCAGATGCTCCTCCTACCTACCTTCAGCTATTCTACTCCTTGACACTCCCCTTCTGATAGTGTATCTTCTTCCATCAACAAGTTGCCTTGATTCGAGACTTGCGTGTCCTTTCTGGTTGGTTTTTAAATAGCTATTCATTAAGAAGATGCCAAAGTGGAGACAATAAGGGAGTTGGAACAATCAGAGGGATAAGGCTGGAAGCCAGGATTTGGCATGTGGATAAGCCCAAGATGAACAGAACTCTGTCCTGTTTGCTCTTCATCCATGAAGCCTGAAACTAAAGAAGAAAAGGAGCGCGGGGATGCCAAACATTCCATGGGGAGAGATTGGTTAGGTGCCCACCAGTCTGTCTTGATGTAACCAGCAGCATGCGCCAACTGAAATGTTGAAGAGAGACAGCACTCTTGGCCACCCCACACCTATGATTTCTAGTCGGTGCATCCAGGGTAGATTTATTCCAGGAAAACCAAATAGCCATATGACCCTCAGTCATCAGACCATGTGTCCAGTTTGAGGATTAAAAAAAATGGTCACTATGATGGTTCCTGAGGATCTCTGGGTCCAGGAGCATTGTGTTTGTAAATTTATTACGTGAGGCCATCATTAGAGTAAGGACTGTCACCAGTAAAAGTGGATGATCTCGGATGATCTAACATAGACATTCTACACAGAAGAGACACAGACACAAGGACCCTTTATCTGATGGGAAGAACTCTACGCCCCATGTTAGAAACTACATCCCACCAGCCTGGAATTCCTGCACTAAAATCCACTGTGGCAGCCACACCTTACCAATCTTGATTAGGAAAAGTATAGCAGGTTTAGCCATCATGCATCTGACAAACTTTTATGCAGATTCAAATATTTTCCCAATGCTGTACGTGTCATGTGTGATTTCTTATATTCAGTTTGGCAGCTTCTATTACCCACAGAACTCCTCTAGGGGTGCTACTATCCATCCTGCCTATTATGCTTCTTCCTCGGGTCTTATGGCTCTAAATAAGAAAATAAAGAGAAGATGATCATATTGTTTTTTATAGCTTCTCTTACGAGGAACCCAAGGCTGTGAATAAATATTTAGGCTGAATTAATTTTAAAAAAAAGGAATAAATTGCTCCTTGGAGAGGAACATTAATTCTTTCAACTTTCTTATGTGTCATTTAACAAATTACCCATTCCAAGACACTAAATGGCTCTCAGTGGCCAGGCTGACTTAACAGCCCTAGAAGCACCAACCTCTTCTTTGTAATTTACTAATGACATTTGATCATCTCACCAATCCTTCATAATTGGGGGAACAATAAGCAGACAAAGCCAACTCTGCAAATGGGCAAACTAAGAGACCACTCACTCGCAGGTCTCACAGGCCAACCTACAGGGGTTCCCCTCTCCCCAGTGAAGTAAAATCCCATAAAATCATTCAACAAATGTGCATTTAGTGAGCATCTACCATCTGCCAGGTCTAGCTTCTCCAGGCACTGGGCCTTTCCTACATAATGAGAGGGTTGGAATGACTTAGCTTTCTTCATTTCAGACAACTCACTGTTGGGGGAACTTGATCCTAAAGAATGCATTACTACAGTACAAGTAGAAAGGAGCTAACATTACTAAATGCCTCCTAAAACTCTCAACGCCTTTTTATGTAGGATCTTACTAATGACAACAACCAAGTGAGAAATAAATTAGATTATGTTAAGAAAATTTAGGCTCTGAGAGATTAAGTATAATTTGCCTCAAGACACATACCTAATATATGGCATGATCTGAATTTAACCTATGTTTGAGCAAGCTGGAGCCTTATCTGTTTCCAATCTATATACGAATTAATAAGAGGATACAGATAAACAATATGATGCAAGGTTTGGCTTCAGCAATGAAAAGTATAGTGAGTGTTCCTATCAAGGAAGTACAATATGCAGATCATGGGAGATGATTTGCCCTGAGACTCAGCAGACCATATAACTCAGCCCAGAAAATGCAACGTTGGACAGGCGTTTATACAAGAGCTGTCCCCTTGTCCTTGAATCGCCCTGTTTAAAAAACAAACACATCAAGATTTTCTTTTAAAGGGCATAAGTTTGCTCTTCATAGCTCCAGAAGACAAGCTAGAAAAACAGAAGGACCTTCCTTACAATCCTTTAGAGGCCAGAGCATTGTAAATAAACATGCTGGGTTGCAATCCAGGTGTGAATTGTTGAGGACCTAGAATGAGGATCATTGTGTACCTACAATATAGCAGGTGAACACATATAATAAAAGAAGTGCCGTCAAAAAGTGAGGACAGAGAAGAGGTGGCCAGTCACAGAGAAGAACAATACTTTTGAGTCCAAGGGTTCCTGTCTGGAAGCAGAGTCACCAGCCACACCCACACATGCAAAGCCACCTATACTCTGCAGGGAACAAGTAGCTGTATGAAGATCAGGGGACCAAAGTCCAACTACAGTACCAAATGCCATGGCAGGTGGACCTCGGGTTTAACACTGAGAGCTGGGCAGTCTGAGTGGCTCAGCAGTTTAGCGCCACCTTCGGCCTAGGGTGTGATCCTGGAGACCTGGGATCGAGTCCCACATCAGGTTCCCTGCATGAAGCCCGCTTCTCTCACTGCCTGTGTCTCTGTCTCTATCTCTCTGTGTCTCTCATGAATAAATAAATAAAATCTTAAAAAAAAAAAAAAAAAAAAAAACACTGAGAGCTCTGAACCCCCAGCCCAAAACTTCTGACTTTGGCCTTTCCCTATTTCCAGGATGCTTATGTCCCAGACACTGGCACGGCTCACAGCTCTTCTTCATTCAGGCCTCTGCTTTAGTGCACCCCTTTCCTTGAGCACCCTCTACAATATATACTCTCCATCTATTTGCATGCTTTATTTTTTAAAGTACATTTAATTGACTGTCTGATACTATAAAAATGTTTTCCTGTCTCCCTCCCTGAAATGTCAGCTCCATGAGGCAGAAATGTTATTTTGTTCACTGATGTACACCTCGTGCCCAGAATGGTGCCTGGGCAAGAGCAGACCCTCGGGCAATAAATGGATGCAAAATGGATGAATTTTTCTCCAAGTGTAGGTTTTATCTTCTCATAACAAATATTTTCCTAGCGGTTCATCTTGATCCAAAAATTACTAGATCCTATCCAAAAAAAGATCCTATTTTAATGCAACATCTCAGCCTTGAAAATGAAAGCATCCACTGGCAAACAGAGCCAAATCTAACATTCAGTTTTTGGGTACTATGTCAAGAGATTACGGTTAACTCTTTCCAGGCTTTTCAATAAAATCAACATTTAATTTATGTCATATTATAATGTTGTAAACTGAACAAAATACTACCTATATTTCCATTTTCCAGATATATGGGATTAAACAAAAAATCAAAACTCGCCACTTGAATTTCAAATTTGAATTCTAAAATTTGAAGATTTAAATGGAAGTTTAAAAAAATTGTTCATTGAACTGCTTAAATTTGGGAAACCCTGGATTAACTAAGAAGATGCCATTCACTCATTTAAAAACCAAATAAGTTAAGGGGTACCTGGATGGCTCAGTCAGTTAAGTGTCTGCCTTCAGCTCAGGTCATAATCTTAGGGTCCTGGATCCAGTCATATATTGGTCTCCATACTCAGTAAGGGAGTCTGCTTGCCCCTTTCCCTTAACCCCTTCCTCCACTCATGCTTTCTCTCTCTCAAATAAATAAAACCTCAAAAAAAAATCAAGTGGGTTAAAAAGTATTATATTTACTTGCATATATCCCCCCAAAAGGAAAAGAATAGATAACTGTTGTCCATTACACATCTTTTCTCCCCCAAAGGTTCATCAACAGTTTTATCCCTGAAAAGTACAAAAGGTCAGAGAAAGAGTTGCACAATGAAAGGAACCCAGAGATGGGCTTTCCCTTTGGATCTAACTCTTTCTTCACTCCTTCCCTAAGGAATCACTCTGTTTCCACTTCCAGGAGACTTCACAGACTTCCTTTCCTGCTACTCTGCCCCTCACCCACTTTGTTCCAGCCAATTGGGCTCCTTGCTGCTCTTTGAATACATTCTTGCCTTCTGGCATTGCAGTGGCTATTCACATGGCTTGGAAAACTCTTCCCCCATCCGTTAGCTTGTTCAACTCCCTCTCCTTCTTCATGTTTTTGCTCAAATATTATCTTCCCAGGAAGGTCTTCCCTAGTCATTTATTGTCACAACCGGCTCCCCACCATCCCAGCACCAACCCCCCACCCCCATCTTCTCTAGCAGGCTCTACTGTCTTTTTTATTTTTCTACTGTAACTTATACCATCTTCCAACATACTACATATATTGCTTATTTTTGATGTTTATATATGTTGTCTGTCTCCCTCTTGTAAGGACAAAGATCTTCATTTTGTTCAGTGATATATCCAGGGAACCTAAAACAATCCTTGGCACAAGACAAAGGGTTCAATAGATATTTTTAAACTAATTAACTGGTAATCCTAATAATATAGCATGTGCTGTTAATCAACCAATCAACAAGTACGTTTTGAATGCTTAGTGTTCTATGTAATCCTAGGCAGTATAGAGTTTTCAGGGTTTTTATTGTTTATTTTCATTTTAGCATAAACAATCTGTTCTCTGAGAGCTTATAGTTTAGTTAGAGAGACCACAGGTAATCAGCAATCTCCCAAAGATTAAAGATGGAGAATAATGGTAAAGGTCATTAGCTACACCAAAAAAAAATTCTGTGTATTTGCATGAAATTATGCATTAATTACTCATTGAGTACCTACTATGAACCAGTACTATGCTAGCCTACAGATATTGGGGTGAGCACATATACATGGCCCCTTCCTTCTTGGAACTTTGATTCTAATAAGGCTAACAGACAATGAGCCAAGAATAAAGAAACAAAATCATTACAGAAATACCCCCAGGAAATTAATAAGATCTGCCATGGAGAACAGCAGCCACTACAGCAGCCAACTACAATCAACAGATACATGCAGGGAGGCAGGGAGCCAGGAGGATAAACATCCAAACTCAGGGTCATCCCACCCCACCCCCAACCCTCAATCTCTTACTGCTGCTGCTGCCACTGGCCCCACTGGAATTCAGAGGGCAAGGGAGCAAGTGGGGAGGATCTGGAGGGGCAACTGGAAGATAACAGCACGCAACAGTGTTCTGTGGGTTGTGTGTAGGTGCACGTGTATAAAAACATGCACAATATGCCCAAAAGAATTCCAAGACTCCCCAACATTTCTTCAGAGCCTCATCCACTGTTATATCCACTGTACATTCACTGCCTCCTTATCTCTCTCCAGTGTGATAATCTGACTCCATTTTCCCAGGTATATTTCTCTAATATACTTTATTGTTTTGAAAATAGCCAGTCAAAAAAAAAAAAAAAAGAAAGAAAGAAAATAGCAGGTCATCCCTTATACTTCCATCAACTAAGTTCATACAACTCAGCATCTTCAACTTTTTCTCATAAAATTTTTCTTTTCAATTTTTCATCTTCTAAAAAATCTGTTCAATATCTCCCCATATTTTGGAATATGTAAAATAAAACATACAATTTTTATCTCACTTATTTATAAGCTGAGAGTTTACTTGAATGAAAATGAACCCTTTCAAATTTGATTGGCATGCCAAATCTAACCTAATTTTTAAAGATTTTTTTTTTTAAAACTGAGTGGCCCATTAAGGCAGGTGCTTTAGATCACCCTTATTAATATGCATAGAAAATAATTTCATATTTAAAATCTCAGAAATTATATATAAAGCTAAAGGACACCTTAGACTCAGTAATAATACTACCTAATATTTCTTGAGCACTTGCTATGAAATTATTAGAATTATTAGAAATTATGGTACTTTACAGTATTATTTAATCCTCATGACCAAGGAAATAGGTACTAATATTATCTTCATTTTACAATTAAAACAAACTGAGGCATAATAAAGTTAGGCAACTTTCTCAAGGTCACAGAAATAATATGTCCAATTACACTTCTGACCCATTTTTCCTACCTAGATATTCTGAAAGACAAAGAACTGTGAATATATTTATTGGCCATCCCACAATAATAATAGAAAAATATGTTAAAGTGGTACTGTTAAGTGAGAAAAAAGTTATAGGACAATTGAGAATATTATGAGTTCACTTGTAAAAAAAAAAAAAGGGATAATCTTTATAAAATAACTGTCCATAGTTATATTTAACAGATAAGTATATTAAACATATATACTGATGTGAATTTTAATAGGTATTTCTAAAGTCACAGACAGTTGCTAGGAAAAAAACTCTCAATATGTAGAGTTGCCTCCAAAGAGTTTTTAAACGGTGTGGGAGTGTATTTACTTTCTACAACACCCTTCTTATCATTTGAATTATTTAACGCAAACTAAGTTATCAGTACACTAATTACACTAATACCTTATCATGAGATAAAGGATGAGATGACAATAACTCCAGTAACTTCATCACAAAAGAATGTTCCTGGCTGTCTCCAATATACTCAGTCTGGAATTTTTTTCCAAGGCTGTTAATATTAAACTCTTTGTTCCCTTCATCTTACTAGTTACTTATGTTAATAACTATTTGCAAGGAAAATTAAAAATTAGCAAAATATTTCTTTTTGTGTGTGCCTAAGAGAGACAGAACATGAGTGGGGTGGAGGGAAAGGGAAAGAGACAATCTTAGGCAGGCTCCATGCTCAGCACGGAGCCAAATGCAGGGCTTGATCTCACAATCCTGAGATCACAGCCCGAGGCAAAATCAAGAGTTGAACACTTAAACAGACTGAGGCATCCAGGCACCCCTAAAATATCTATTTCTATTTGGCTTTGTTAAGGTCTTTTGAAATTTAAATACATCCAATTAAAAAAAAAAACAGATACATATTGTCCTTCCCTAGCCTTGAAAATCTATGAGTGTTTTAACGGCCAAAAGATGGCAAACACTTGACCAGGAAAGACTCATAAAGCTATGACTTAACAGCTACCTTAAAAGGGAAAAGTACTAAGACAATAGCTTGATTCCTGTCTATTTTCCAGTTATATTAACTCCAGCAGTCTCTCTAGATGCATGAAAGCAAATAATTTGAGCATCAGGCCAGACATAAACTGGTGGGGAAGCACAAGCAGTACCTGGAATAGATCCAACCAAAGATCTTGACTCCCATCTTGTTACCCAACCACGTACTGATATGGAACGTCATAGAAGGTCTTAAATGCCAAAGATGAGATATTTACTTAGACTTAGTTTTTTTTTCCAATGCAATGTAGCATGCTGATGTAATACCAAACTCTAGAATCTAAATGGGGGTGAAGTTCAAGGAAGAAAGATTAGTCACACAGCAACAATTTATTGGAAAACAAAATGTATACATATTAAATTCTTAGTATCTGTGAATGACGAACTGGTTAAATAAATTAAGGAGCATTCATATACTAAATTCATATACTAAGGAGGCACTGAACTCATGCAAAACATGACATAAATCAACATTCTCCTTTACACAAACTTGACATAGATCAATGATCATTCAACATTAGCATCCTAGACTACAGAAAGCATAATAATCTCATATATTCTATACCCACACATCACTAGTCAAGTCAGGTCAGTTTGTTGCCCTTGCAAGCATTCCCAGAACCTACTTCTCCATCAGCCCTAGAAGTATATGGCATCCATGCCCAGCTAATTATGACCAAACAGCCCCTACTATGTCTGCTCAATATCCTATGTTATCTCAATGGCCGAAGTCATTTTCACATCTTGTTTTAACTAGTTCCTCTTGCTTAACTTACTCTAATGCATGGCTCCTGAAGTAGAGGATAAAATCCTTTCTTCCAGTAAGATGACATGGTGGCATTTGAGGATCAAATAAACCTGAAGTTTGAATCCAGCTTCAACCACTGACTAGCCATAGGACTTGAGCAAGGTATTAAACCTTGATGAGACTCAGTTTTCTCTTTTTTCCTAATAGATTTTATTTATTTATTTGAGAGAGCGAGAGAGAGAGAGAGAGAGAGAGAGAGAGAGCATGAGTGGAGGCAGGGGAGGGAGGAGGGGCAGAAAGAGAGGGAGAGGGCAGCCCCGGTGCTGCAGCAGTTTAGCGCCACCTGCAGCCCAGGGTGTGACCTGGAGACCCGGGATCGAGTCCCACATCAGGCTCCCTGCATGGTGCCTGCTTCTCCCTCTGCCTGTATCTCTGCCTCTCTCTCTCTAGCTGTGTCTCTATGAATAAATAAATAAAATCTTGAAAGAAAGAAAAGAAAAGAAAAGAAAAGAAGAAAAGAAAAGAAAAGAAAAGAAAAGAAAAGAAAAGAAAAGAAAAGAAAAGAAAAGAAAAGAAAAGAAAAGAAAGAGAGGGAGAAGCAGGCTCCCTGCTCAGGAAAGCAGACACTATCCCAGGATGCCAGGATCATGGCCTGAGCCCTAGACACATGCTTCATCCACTTCATCTTTTTTTTTTTTTTTTACATGTTAGCTGTTGTTATTTTATTATTTTTATCTTTATTATTCTCTGCTGTCTTGGAACTAGTGATTTAGTTGAACAGACTGAGGCCAGGCCACTCCCTTAGCCATATGAGGTATTTGGCTCCTCTCAGAAGGGCTTTCTGAAGCCCAGTCCCACTTGGAGAAGCCTCTGGTTTGTCTTTTATAGTCCAGGTGGTTAGACAGAAAGTCCTCAGGAACTGAGATGATTGCTGGCCTGTTTCCATTGGGAAGGCTCAGTGGGCAGGATGGCCTGAGGGGATGAACGGAGTAGAGGGCAGGATTTTACCCCATCCATGCCCTTCCAATTCCTTTCTCACTCTCATGGCTGGAGGTAGAGGTGGGGGTGGGGGCTGTGAGGGGAGGAGGGGACACTGGGGCTTTCACTTCCACGGATGTAACTTTACTTCCATTCCCTGAATGTTGGTCTCCTCTAGGGTCCATGTCTTGCTCACTCTGGATGAGTGTCCTAGATCCCCAGGTACAGGGGCAGGGAAGGAGGGACACCTGGGGCCCTCCGCAGGCTGCAGGCCCAGTCTGTGCCCCTCTTCCCCGGCCCTCTGGCCGGGCTCCAGCTGCACGCAGAGCGGTCCTGGCTAGGCTCCAGCTCCTCAATGGCCCTGCTCCCCCATTACCCTGAGGTAGCTCATCCACTGAGCTACCTAAGGGTCCCTCAGTTTTCTCATCTTTCCAGTGGGACTGACTTTACTTGTAGTTTAATAGATTAATCATTTAATCACATAAAATCACTAAACTGCTCAGCACAGTGCCTGGCAAATAGTAAGTGCCCTGCAAGTAATAGTTCTTAATTTTAGAGTTTCTGAACCTTCGTCATAGCATGAGTTTTCTGTCTTTCATCACACCTCCAAGGATCAAGAATGTTCAAGCCACTACACTAATACAATAAAAGAATCTCTTGGCCATAGTGCATGTTAAACCAACTAGATGGAATTTAATCAGACATCCAAAGGTCTGAATTTTACAACAAAAAAGAAACCTCACAGTGGTGCTTCCTTTTGGGGGGGAGGGGGGCATATAACCCTGACATGTTCTCTCTGTGCCAGATATGATTAAAATTCAAAAACTTTCAATTAAAAAAACAAACAAAAAAAAACTTTCAATTATAAATACACATGAGACTGCCCCTGGGAAAATTCTATCAAATCAGTTTTCAAGTTTCTGTGTTTGCACAGACTGGAAACAGAATCAATAAAATCCATAGATCAGGGATCCCTGGGTGGCTCAGCGATTTGGTGCCTGCCTTTGGCCCAGGGTACAATCCTGGGGTCCCGGGATCGAGTTCCGTGTCGGGCTTCCTGCATGGAGCCTGCTTCTCCCTCTGCCTGTGTCTCTGCCTCTCTCTCTCTCTCTCTCTCTCTCTCTCTCTCTGTCTCTCATGAATAAATAAAATTTTTAAAAAATAATAATAAAATAAAATCCATAGATCATTCAAACAAAAAGAAATCTAGTGTGAAACAATAACCTTGCCTTTCTAAGGCCTTTCATCTAGAAGGTTTGCAAATGGTACCGACTTCAATTATAATCATTAGCTGAAAGTGCAATTCCCCAGGGAGAGGCCAGGAATGAAGAACAGGAAAAATATTGAACAATGCTCACGGCCAAGTGCTGGAGTGTGGGCAATGCTCAGAGCCTGAGTTGGTGCTTGGTGGTCAGGCACTAATAACAAGGAAGTCCGCTTCATTCCAGAAAGTTCTGCAAGGAAACAGTAATCCCAAATTCCAAAAATAGCCTATATTAAAGCATCCTGGAAACCCACAAGTAGAGTTCTCCAGTTGTGCTCAGACTTCCTGGCCTCAGGAAGAGTCAGCCCCTAGAGTCAAAGTAAACAATGCTGATCTTTCCTTATTCGTTCACTCTGTCCCCACAATGTACATAAAAAAAATAATAATATTTTTTTAAAAAGCCCATGTCATAAATGGGCAGTCATAAGCTGAATCCAATAGATATATTTTGTTTGGCTTACACAGTTAAAAAGAAAAACATTTTTTTTTAATTTGCCAGCACTAAAAAAGAGAGATTTCACATAAAATCTAGACTCCTTGGCTCCCCTTAAATATTTCAGACACTTGGCCAGCCAGCATGCCCCGGGGGAGACAAGTCAGTGCATTCTCTTTCAAGTAGGGTATACGCTCTCAAATTCTCCACAGTCCCCCCTGCAGACTTCGTCTGTCACCAGCTCCCCACACTTATTTGCATTCGCTGCCTGGCACTGATAGATACTGAATACTTGGTGCACTGGAAGGCATCAAGAATGCTAAGCCAGAAGCAACCATCAAATGTAAGTAGCAATCAATATATCTATTAATCAAAACTGAAAATCTAACATAAGAGAATCAAACTGTTTAGTAGAAAAACTCTAGCCAGACTGTGCAAATAGATGAGTTTCCCTCCCAAAGCCACTACTATGTGAAATCAGGCAGCTACTTATTCTTCTCTAAATTTCACTGTCCTCAATAAAAAGTGGAGACGTTGATACCAGCATCATAGGATATGTTGTAGAACATCATTTCTGTTCGCTTAACTTGATTATGATACTGAATTACTCTCAGCAATAGTTGACACAAGAATAGATCAAAGAGCTTTACTATAGATGTTTTTAATGTTCTCATAAAAATATTCTAATGCATCGTCCTGTTGATGATTCACATTATTTTCCACACTTAGCAAATTCAAAATGCACACAATTAAGTGCTAGGGCCACAGTTTAAAATTCTTTGCTGCTAAACAAAAGAAAAATTAAAGAAAAAGGAAGAATGAATATGCTTTTGTGTCTCATTACACTTAATTACAGTTTGCGTCATAGATTCTGGTTTTCTAAAGGCTAATGGAAATCAGAGAAGTTTAAGTGAGGTTTTGGATAAGGCACGGATCATTCCCCATATTTTTTTTATTTTATTTAAATTCTATTAATTCACACACAGTGTATTACTAGTTTCAGGGGTAGAGTTCAGTGATTCATCAGCTGCACAAAGTACCCAATGTTCATTACATCATGTGTCCTCCTTAATATTCATCAACAGATGAAAGGATAAGAAAGATCTAGTACATTCATACAACTGAATATTACTCAGCCATCATTCCCTGTATATTTTATTTAGAATTTCATTAAGCATGGTCTGTGAGCACTTATAAAATTTCTGTACCCAAATGAGTTTCCAATAAAGATTCCTAAAGGGACTAGGCCCCATTAAACCTCTTTCTCCTGGAATCACAGGCAGGATTTGGGAGATGATACAATACTAACCCCTCTTATCAAGCTCCCTTAATAAACAAAATTATTTCAAACCCTGAAATACATATTTCCCAAAGTGTATTTGAAAGAAAATCAATTTGGGGTGCCTGGGTGGCTCAATTAATTAAGTGTCCAGATCTTGATTTTGGCTCAGGTCGTGATCTCAGGATTGTGAGATCGAGCCCTGGGTCAGGCTCTGTACTGGACATGGAGCCTGCTTAAGATTCTCTCTCTCCCAGACAGACAGCAACCTTTGTGACCTCAGCCACAGCAAATTTCTATCAGACACGTCTCCAAAGGCAAAGGAAACAAAGGCAAAAATGAACTACTGGGATTTCATCAAGATAAAAGCTTTTGCACAGCAAAGGAAACAGTCGACAAAACCAAAAGAAACCAACAGAATGGGAGAAGATATTTGCAAATGACATATCAGATAAAGGACTAGTATCCAAAATCTATACAGAACTTATCAAACTCAACACCTAAAGAATAAATACTCCAATCAAGAAATGGGCAGAAGACATAAACAGACATTTCTCCAAAGAAGACATACAAATGGCCGACAGACACATGAAAAACTGTTCCACATCACTGGGCATCAGGGAAATGCAAATCAAAGCCACAATGAGATATCACCTCACACCAGTTAGAACGGCTAAAATTATCAAGTCACTAACTCTGTTGGTGGGAATGCAAGCTGGTACAGCCACTCTGGAAAACTGTATGGACGTTCCTTAAAAAGAGGAAAATAGAGCTACTCTATGACACAGAAATTGCACTACTGGGTATTTACCCCAAAGATGCAAATGTAGCAATCTAAAGAGGCACCTGAACCCTAATGTTTCTAGCAGCAATGTCCACAATAACCAAACTATGGAAAGAGCCCAGATATCCATTGACAGATGAGTAGATAAAGAAGATGTGGTGTATATACAATGGAATACTACTCAGCCATTCAAAAGAATGAAATCTTGCCATCTGCAATGATGTGGATGGAACTAGAGAATATTATGCAAAATAAGTCAATCACAGAAAGACAATTATATGATCTCACTTATACGTTGAATTTAAGGATAAAAACAAAGGATCAGAGGGGAAGGGAGGAAAGAATAAAACAAGATGAAATCAGAGAGGGAGACAAACCATAAGAGACTCTTAATCATAGGAAATAAGTTGAGGGTTGCTGGAGAAGATGGGGGTGGGGGAGATGGGTACCTGGGCAATGAACGTTAAGGAGGGCACATGATGTAAGAGTACTGGGATCACTGACCTCTACCTCTGAAACCAATAATATATTATATGTTAATTGAATTTAAATTTAAAAATAAGGTCTCAAAACCTTTAAAAAATGAAACAAAAACCAAAAAACAAACGTACAAAAAAGAAAACAAAAAAAAAAAATCCCACAACAAAAAAGAAAGTTCCCTCATGCCACTTCCCAGCCAGTCTACATCCACTTAGCCTAGCCTTTACCTTGGCGTAGCAGTTCTCATTTCTTTCAGCATAGATTAGTTTCATCTCTTCTAGGCTGTCATCTAAATGGAACCACATCACATATGCCCTGGAACCTTCTATGAGTATGTTTGGATATTGATCTATAATATTGCATACATGAGAAGATTTTATTGTGTTTTGTGCCTCTGGGTAGTATTCCATTGTACAAATATACCACAGTCTGGGGTACCTGGGTGGGCTCAGTGGGATAAGCAACTGACTTCTGATCTCAGCTCAGATCTTAATCATAGGGTTGTGAGTTCAAGCCCTGTGCTGGGCTTCACACTGGGCATGAAACCTACTTAAAGAAACACACACACAAATATATCACAATTTGTTTATCTTGTTTTTTTTTTTTCAATATTTTGTTTATTCATGAGAGATGCACAGAGAGAGAAGCAGAGACACAGGCAGAGGGAGAAGCAGGCTCCTTGCAGGGAGCCTAATGTGGGACTTGATCCCAGGATCACAACCTGAGCCAAAGACAGACACTCAACCTGCTGAGCCACCCAGGCATCCTTATTCTGTTTTCTATTTATGAACATTTGACTTTGTTCTAGTTTTCAGCTATTATGAATAAAGCTCCTTAAATATTTTTCTGTTAAAAATACTATTCTTTCGCCCTCTGCTCCTCCCTGCTCACTCTCTCTCCCTCTCTCTAAAAAATAGAATTCAAAAATGAAAGTAACCAATTTTGCACCCGTTTTAACTAACAAATTTTATGTAGATCAAGGTTCACCCACCAAAGAAGTTTAGGAAACATGGGGTTACACTAAGTTCGAAAGTATTCTTTGCTACTGGACTTCTTGTTATCTTTAATGCTGGTTACTCCCCAAAAGAAGGGACAAGTAGGAAATGTTTCCCAAACTTAATCTGACCGCAGAACCTGTTCTCAGGACATTCATCTTGGCATTCTTTTAAGAACATCCTCTCAAAAAAAAAAAAAAAAAATCCTCTCAGAAATATTGCTCATATTGTTGAGACTGTGGTCAAGAAATCAAAGAACAGATTTGAGGTTTTTTTTTTTTTTTTTTTTTTTTTTTGGTAACAATTCATCCCAGTACATTTCAAACAAAAAGAAGGAGTTAGATGTGAGTTATCTGAATATTTAATTCAATTAGTCATTCTAATTGACACGTATAATGAAAGATTGGGAGTCTCTGGTGACCAGCTCCATGCCATCACCTAATCTTTCTATACTAGAGAAACTTCACAGGCCAACAACTTAGGGCATCTGGATTTATACCTCCTCGCCAAAGAAGCAAGTAACTATTTACATCACAAAATGAGATTCCTCATAAAATCCCTTAAGTCATAGATTCTTCTAACACTTTTAAAAAAATGATTCTACCTACAAAACAAGTCAACTCACTTGTAACTTTTCAAGAAAACTCCTCACTCACAGCGGGACACAAATGCATATGTCACCGCACAGTGACCACTGCTTTGAATACACACAGATGGAAAACATTTCTCTGGTTAAAAAATTCACAAGAGTTTTGTGTTTCAATATGCTACCAAATACTTGTTTTACTACTCTGCCTCTCGGTTTTGCTAGCGCATCAATCCAAATACAATCTGCATGACAAAAATTACAAGTCATGCCATTATGTAAATTGTGTCAAGAATTTTGAGGCCACGTTGTTCCCATCAGGTAACATTTTCATGATACGGGGTGGCAAGTATCGTGGTGGGGGGTGGTTGCCTCAACATCACCAATGGGACTTTTCAAGTTACAGCTTCCAGGCATCTCCTCTCAGATTCTCCCCTTAGGTGAAAATCATTGTTCCACAGTGTTCAAATAATAGAAGTGCAATGGAGCCTGAAGAAATACTAGAGCAGAAAAATTATTACAGATCAGAAATATAGTACTGTGGTTTCCCAAATGGAGCTACAGAACCCCAGAGAATGTTCTGGTTTTGTTGTATAGCTAACATACAGTGTTATATTCACTTCAGGTGTGCAACATAATGATTCATTAATTCTGTATATTACTCAGTGCTCATTAGGATAAGTGTACTCTTAATCCCTTCACCTGTTTCATCCATTCCCTCTTCCATTTCCACTCCCCCCTCCCACCCCACCGCCACCCCAGCCTCAGCCAAGCATCAGTTCCTTCTTGGTATTTAAGAGTCTGGTTTTTTGTCTCTTTTTTTCTTCATTTGTTCACTTGTTTTGCTCCTTACATTCTCCTTGAGAGAAATCATAAAGTATTTGTCTTTTTCTGACTTATTTCACTTGGCATTATACCCTCTAGGTCCACCCAGAGTATTGTTTTAAGTGATGGAATTTCCATTTATATTTTTATCTCAAAAATTAGAAGTTAGACTTTCTTAATATTTAATATGCACAAGGACAACAGTACACCTACGCAATTTGAAAAAAATAACATGCACACACGTTTCAGAGAGAAACATCTTCAAAATATTTTGCTGACGGGAGGCACAATTGAAAAGTTGGGAGACCAATGGTAAAGAGATTATCAGGTTAATTAGAAGGTAACAGAGAGATACGAGCCTGCAGCCCATTGATGCTCTCCCATTGCTAAATAAATGAAACTGAACTTCTTTCCAAAATGCTTCCAGTGCTTTTATAGGAACGGAACTTTCATTTTGCTAAAAGTGTCACTTGAGTAGCAAATAACAACACGGGGACTCGGGTAGCTCCTAAGGAAGAAAGATATAGAATGATAAGTCAGCTTTTAAAGCTATTAGGATCAAGATATGAATTCTCTGCTCAAAACTAGAATACATGAATTTTTATAGTATATTTCAAAAAAATATTAATCCAGAGCAGTCTAATCATATTCACTTTTTACATTTAAAAGTAATGTCAATGTGAAGCTCGTGAAGCTTCTGAGGGTATCTCACTAGATCCTTACCAAATAAAAATGGAGAAATAGTTTGGGTTAAAAGCTGGATTCTTCTTCTAAGACTATCCAGTCCTCTACACAGTGTCCCAAGTTTACTCAAACGGGTGATAAGTCATCCTGAGATATGGTCTGCCATTAATTTTATTTTCTTTAAGAGTGTCAATTAAAAGAAAAGTTCAGCCTTCCAAGATTAATGATATACAGGGGAAATGAGTTAATATAAATATGTTTCCATAATAATGTACTTTTCATGCAGAAACATCCTTATGTTCACATGCAAGGCTGATTATTACAATACCTTCATACACAATATTTTTGCCTCTATGTGGAAACATGCTTGTCAGCTAGAAACATTCATAGAATACTTTTGAAGATAAAGTGAAAGCCTAGGGATTTTTCAAGATCTTCACAGTCCCTATCATGTTCTACACCTAGGAAGATTAGTGACTATCTATTTTTTATTAAGCAAACACTAATTATGTTTTATTGCTTAATATAGAACACCACTCTTTCCACTCCAATGTTATAAAAATTTAACCAGAGTCATGTAACCATATTATCCAAAAGGGTATCTGTTTCTTTCCTTATATTCACCTAAAAGCCCTTAGCATAAGTTTAAATTCAGGAACTGAAGCTTCTAGAAGAAACGCTGAAAATTCCTTAGTCAAGAAGTGTACCAGACAACCTGGACTAGTGACCCTATAGAGAAATACTGACAGGTACCACTGATACGAGCACAAAAAATCAACTGTGACCGAATGATAGTTTCCAGAGCTTCTCGGTCCTAAATTTGAGGATGATGTGAGGCCAATGACCTCCATCCAAAATTTCCCAAACCTCACCTCTCCAGAGGCAGAAACAACTGACTGTCATATGCTGCTTTGCGTGCCTTTTCCCTTATTTGCTTGGCTATATTCTTGCTTCTTGGCTGGCTCAGCATTACATACTATTAGTAGAGAGCTCCATTTTTAATCATGGTAATCTCAAGAACCTCACCCCTCACAAACAAGAATTATTATTCAGACGCTGACAAAGCTACATATTCCATAACCAATGTAAGGGAAGATCAGAACCTTGTAAAACAGAGGGGCATGCTTTGAACTCATACTAATTCTTGTCTAGGTTTTGCCTGGGTTTAGGTGCCAAATGTGTGGTCTCCAGAGTATTGTGCTGTTGAGCGCTCACGGCCATGTCAGGTGATTCAGGAGCTCATCCTATACCTAACAAGGAACTAACTTTAGTTCGACCAAGGACAACATTCTCTGTACACATTTGTGATCAGCAGCCTCGGGACAACAGGTCTAGGTTGATGGTGTCTCCAAAATCATAACCTCTCCTTCAGCTTAGGCTGAAAAAGGACCAGAACAGGGTAACTGAGAACCAAAACAGAATGCATAGGATGCAAAACAGATAAAGTGAACCAGACTGGGGCACGCAGGACAATCCCAGCTCAGACCTGCTAACAGCAGCTCATTCAGACCACACACTGCCAGACACGAGTGCAGACCTGCCTTGTTTCCCAACTCTGCCCAGTGCTCACCAAGACCACTGTGTGGCTAACTGTAGTCTCCTAAACCCTGCAGGTGTCCCCTAACTCCCTTCTGAGACAGCCGGGGTCACCTATAGTGTGCATGCTTCCCTACTGAAATAAACTATTAGATTTAACCTTTTTTGACTGCAGAAATATTCCCCATGGTCTTTGGTCAGAGGATCTGAACATAAAGTTACCTGGCCACATGCACAGTCTTGATAAAGAAGATTGCTAGGTAAGACGTATTAAAAAAAAAAAAAAAAAAAAAAAAAAAAAAAAAACTTATAAGAAAGAACAAAAAAAATCCAGAAAAGAAGAAAGAAAATGGGGCTGCTTCTTTAGCAATATCAAATTCTTAGGCTCCGGGGATTCCTCACCTATTCAGCTTCCAGTAGACAACGAAACTGTATTAAGGTTCTTTGTGAAATTATCTGATGCCCAGAGATCCTATGCTCATTCCCATGCATCTCAGTTTAGTATAATCCGTTATCACGTGCTACAGAAATATCAATGAAAAATATCACAAGAGCAGTAAAATGTTCATATAAATAGTTCTAAGTTTGCTTTTGTGGTATTACCTTACTTAAAATAATCAAAACTGTGGTATTAATTTCATTCTAGAAATAAAGTCTCACAGAACATGAGACACTCCTCCTAACTGGGAAACGAATTAGGGGTGGTAAAAAGGGAGGTGGGTGGGGGGTGGGGGTGACTGGGTGACGGGCACTGAGGGGGGCACTTGATGGGATGAGCACTGGGTGTTATTCTATATGTTGGCAAATTGAACACCAATAAAAAATAAATTTATTTAAAAAAGAGAGAGAATAAAAAAATAAATAAGTCTCAAAGGATCTGGGCACATGAATCAATGTCAAATAGCTCAAAAAGTGGGCTTACTCAACTACTATCCACCACAAGGAATCCCTTGCCATTTTGTCAGAAACGTTATGAAATAAGAATCTATGTCACCTTGTGCTAAATAACTATTAAAAAAATTAGGAAGTCAGCTATTGTTCTCTTTTAGAGAAAACTAGACTTGCGCTGGAGTTACATTTTTTTAAGATGTGGATAAAATTCAACACTTTTATCATAGTTTTCATAAACCACAGCCTATATGGTTTTAATTAGACACTGACCAAACCTCAAGTTTTCATTAGAGCTAACACACACACACACACACACACACACACACACACACACACTCTGTAATACCACCAACGTCTCAACCTTACCTTTCCATGAGGTCAAACCCAATCAAATGCTTTAAAGGTCCCCTCCATGTTATCATCTCATTGGGGTGATCACCCTTTACATTGTCAGCGGTATCGGAAATGTGTATATGGCCTCAAGGAAAAGCAATGGCCCATGAAGAAACTTAGAGCGTTTTGTTATACTGGACTATTAAGCACATTCATAGTTCATAAAATTTAATGGTATGTCTCTAATGATTTAAGTCAGCCACAGGCTTTTAGGAGACCAAAACATGACCAAATGGCACAACTACTCCATCGAGCTTAATATCAGCACTTAGAGTCTCACCCCAAACTTAGAAATTAACTGCCTTCCCCTAGTATGAGCTCAAAGTCTCTTTAAATAAATTAAAATGCTTCGCAGCCTACCAGGAATTTCTCTGAGCTGAAACGATATATTCTTCCCACGTTACTAAGTCAGAGAAGTTACAAAACAAATCAGAGAATCATCCACACTATTCGTACCAGAGACTCTGGCCTGAATGACTAGCAGATACAGGACAGCATCCCTCAGAATGGACAGCTGTTTTTACTGGTGGGAAGAGAGATATAAAAAGTAAGGAGTGTTAATAGGAACTAGCTCTCCACCGCACTGGCTAAGTGTGATGGTCTAAATCCAATGACCCCTAACCACAGGCTGTGCACGTTCCATCCTACCACTATAGGCTTTAGCATTTCCATGTGAACTACTAGCTAAGGGAAACTGTATTTAAACCACCAGATATCTGTTAATCAATAAATCATCTAATGCACACATGCACGTTCGTTCCAAAAAGGGGCAGCTAACATATCATGGGACTCACTGTCATTTCTCCGCAAGGCAGTCATCTGATCGTATGTGCCTAAACTGATGACTTTTATTTTATGTGTGTATCCTTTCCCATATCCACACACTTCTAGCAGACAGACTACTGAGCAATAAAATGATTCATAACACAATAAAACTGGAGAGAAATAAAGCCCTCAATTAACCACAGAGAAATTCCTAGCTAAAACCAGTATAAAGCATATTATTATTACATAGTAAGTAAAGCATACTATGTCCATACTCCTGATACAGCATCGAAAGCAGAACCAGGCACAGAGTACTTACTCAGGAAATATGAGTGATTAATAAATATAGAGGAGAAAAAGCTAAGCATGGAGAATTTTTAAAAATGTCTGGGGTTTTTTTGTTTTTGTTTTGTTTTGTTTTTACAAAGGCCTACATCTGCTTTATTGGGAAGTATTTCTTTCCTCTGGACTCAAGAAATGTTAAGTTTGCATCAAACAATTCTAAGTAAAATTGTAACTTTATTTAAATGTCTTTGACACAAAATTTTTAACTCATATTTTTTGATGTCTTGTGCTTTGTGTTATCCTATTTTTTTACCCCAGCCTTAATTTTAGTACTTTTAATACCCTTCTGATTAAAAAAAGTAATTCATGCTCAGGGCAAAAAAAAAAATCAGAACATATGAAAGAGGGGGCACCTTGGCTACGCATCTGCCTTTGGCTCAGGTCATAATCCCAGGGTCCTGGGACTGAGGCCCTCATTGGGCAACTTGCTCAGCAGAGAGCCTGCTTCTCCCTCTCCCTTTGCCTGCTGCTCCCTATGCTTATGTGTGTTCTGTCAAGTAAATTTTAAAAATCTTTTGAAAAAAAGAAAATATGAAAGATTATAAAGAGAAAATAAAGGTCAACACAAATCCCACAATCCAGAATTAGTCACTGCTAACATTTTAGTGACTTCCCTTCAAACTTTTCTTTATTCATATATTCAAAATAAGACACATACTTATAGTTTTTTGTTTTGTTTAGTTCTTCAGAAACATTTTTGAAAAAAAAAAAAAAGAAAAAAGAAACATTTTTGACCAAGTACTGTGAAATGAGCCTGTGGCTCTCAACTGATCAATGTGGTGGAAACACTTTAACACAGGTTGAGAATGTTATTTTCATTTATAAGCATATCCTATCAATCCACCAATGAACCTATACACAAAGATTTACCATAGCATTGTTTGTGTTAGTAAAAATCTGGAATTATCAATGGGAGTCTGATTTGACAAATTAGAAATCTCCATACAAAGGAATCACAGATACCCACTTAAAAAGACGGACTATCCTAAGAGCTTTCTCAGTATTTAATAAAAGTTTCATCTTTTGATAAGTTTACCTTAGAGCCTAGAGTTATTGTGTTTTGATCCTTTAAAGGAATCTTTTCTTCATGGATTTGTGACAAAACAAGTTACAGATTAGTATGTAGTTCTCAAAGAGGTCTTGGTAATAATTTTCATATTTATACCCCTCGTTGTATATTACTTTAAATTTTTAAAAAGCACTGGTAAAAATAAGGACATACAAATTGAAACCAAGTGTTGACTAGGATGTGGAGAGAAAGGAACCCTCGTGCACTATTGGTGGGAAGGCAGCCACTTTGGAAAACAGTATGGAGGTTCCTCAAAAAATTGAAAATAGAACTACCATATGATCTAGTAATTAAACTGCTGAGTATTTACCCAAAGACTATGAAAACACTACATCAAAAGGCTTTGTTTATAGCAGCATTATTTATAATAGCCAAATTAGGGAAGCAGCCCACATGTCCATCAACAGATGACTGTATAAGGAAGATGTGGTGTGTGTGTGTGTATATATATGTATATATATACACACACACACAATTTGGTATTATCAGTTATTAAAAATAATAAAATCTCACCATTTGCAACAATATGGAGGTAGCTAGAGAGTATAATGCTAACCAAAACAAGTCAGTCAGAGAAAGACAAATCCCATATGATTTCTCATATATGGAATTTAAGAAACAAAACCAATGAACAAAAGGAGAAAAAGAGGTAAACCAAAAAACAGACTCTCAACTGTAGAGAACATATTGGTGATTATCAGAGGGGAGGTGGGTAGGGCGGCTGTGTGAAAACAGTGAAGGGGATTAAGAGTACATTATCATGATGAGCCCTGAGTAATATATAAAATTTTTAAATCATGACACTGTGGACCTGAAATTCATATAACACCTTTACAGTATGTTAACTATACTGGGCTTAAAACCAAAAATGAGTAAAAAGAGCAACAAAATAATAAAAGAACTGGTAAAAATAAGTCAGGAAACTTTTAATGAGGAAAAAGGGAAAGTCAAGAACTGTGAAGGGTCTGACATTTTACACTACAAGCTAACAAGTTAACATGGAACAGTTTCATAAAGACACAAGACTCCTGGGTCAGAGACAAGATTATTACAAAAGTGGAAACAGCCAGAGCGTCAGCATTTTCTTAAACCAGTTCCCCAATCCCCAACTCCCACAAAGCATCGTAAAGAGAACTGGATGAGAGCTGCACACTCTGAGTTGCATTACAGGAGAATAACCTTGAGCCCTAAGAATCGGAAACTTTTATACTGGGCATGACTGTTCTTTACTCTCAAAGGAAGAGATTTCTATTTTCCAAGTCTGTTTGTTATGCAAACATACTCAAAGAGATACTGAGGAATAAAAGTAGTCGGTGCTTCTGCTCTCAAAACATGCAGAAGTACAAGAGACTCCTGGAGAACCCATTCTCTTCAGAATACACCCCACTCTTTCTAGTGGCTGCATGTTCCATTCTCTCAGTGTCAACTAATGTCTTGAGAGAAACTTTAGGTGATTCTAAAGCCACCATTAACACTCTCAGACTTGTCTCATTATTTCTTTGAGTTTAACCTAGAAATGGAATTACTGAGTTAAACTATTATAAACTTTTAGAAAGATTTTCTTATATGCACCTCACACGGCCCCCTAAGAAGCTTACAGGGATTGTGAGCACCCTGCCCACATGCTAAATGTTTGGTTCTCCCTGTTTTCACAAACATGGGATATTTTCAGTCCCATCTCTTCATATCTAACAGTCCAATGACGTCTTAGTTTTCATTTCCATTTGTTGATTACTAATAAAATTGAATATTTTTCATGATATTTATTAACCATGTATCTTCTTTTATATACCAAATGATGACATCCATCAAGCCATGGTTTGTTTGGGTTTTTTAAATATTTTATTTATTTATTCATGAGAGACACAGAGAGAAAGTCAGAGACATTGGCAGAGGGAGAAGCAGGCTTCCTGCAGGGAGCCCGATGCAGGACTGGATCCAAGGACCCCCGGACCACGCCCTGAGCCAAAGGCAGACACTCAAATACTGAGCCACCCAGGCACCCCAAGCCATGGTTTTTTAATGGAGCATTCACCTCTGTTTTATTGATGGGAAGGGACACTTTATGTATATATTAAGACTATTAACCCTTTCTCTGTTATAGGCTACCTCTTCTCATGGTATGGTCCATTAAGAATTTGTATACAGTAGAATAAATGTGGTTCCATATGCACCCACAGACATTTCCTCCATTCTTAAGGACAATCTCCTAGCTCTACCGCCCCCCCCCCCCCAGATTATCAGTCTACCTCTGAAGGAAAAGCTACTATAATTACACATCTATAATGGGACTATAAACCCCTTTCTTTCTTCATGTGGGCATCTCTGGCTTAATGTGCTATCATCAAAAGTCTCTGCTAAATAGCTTAAAACTCATCCAGTTGCAAATGTGAGCTTTCACTAAGTCCTTCTTTCTTTTCCCTGCCAAACTCCATAGGATTAAGTTTGAAACTAATTATAAAAGCAACGTGGAACATGAAGAAACAAGACTAAAAAGGCTCTAATAGAAGACTGTGATCCAAGCTTGTTTTAATAGAAATGTCTCATCTCTGTCGGTGTTAGAAGGAAGGTCATTATCCACCAGCATCCCTATTTCCTGGGCCAAGTAAATACCAAAAAGGTAGTTCTTTCTGCATATGAAACACATGCACTTTGCTATAAATGTTATAAAACTTAAAGAAGCTACATAATTTGTTTATCTTGTTGGCAGTCTCCCTATCTGGAGAGGACTTTTTAATTACCTTTGAAAACCTTTTTGCGGGGATCCCTGGGTGGCCCAGTGGTTTAGTGCCTGCCTTTGGCCCAGGGTGTGATCCTGGAGACCCGGGATAGAGTCCCAAGTCGGGCTCCCAGCATGGAGCCTGCTTCTCCCTCCTCCTGTGTCTTTGCCCCTCTCTCTCTCTATGTCTATCATAAATAAATAAATAAATCTTAAAAAAAAAAAAAAGAAAACCTTGTTGCGTCAGAAAACAAATCTTTTATAAATCATAACCAGAAATTATGGGCCTACAAAAGGGAAAATACACTGAAATCTAAAGTAAGTTTTAAACATGATGACAGCATTAAAATGAAGTCCTTCCACTCTGTAACAAAGTACCTTTTCCCCCAAAGGGAAAAAAAAATGCTGTCAGGCAGCGATATTCAAACAACTTAGTAGTGCAAAATTTGACAGGGGCTTTTCTATGAAATAAAAAGGAATGTGTTAAATCAGAACCCAGTTGTGAATGTCAAATCTCAAAATTCTCAAGGAAACCTTTACACTGATTTCCAGGTAACCGATGTGCATATTTAAATATAATTTAAAAATAAAAATAAAAACATTGGCACCTGGGTGGCTCAGCAGTTGAGCATCTGCCTCCGGCTCAGGTCATGATCCTGGGGTCCTGGGATTGAGACCCACATCAGGCTTTTCCCAGGGAGCCCGCTTCTCCCTCTGCCTCTCTCTCTGTATCTCTCATGAATAAATAAATTCTTTTTTAAAAATAATAAAAAGTTGAAAATTAAAAAAAAAATTTCAAGGTCAGAATAAAAACTGAAATAACAGAAGAGAGCCAGGTTCCTCTGTGCTTGTGTTGACTCATGGTGGGGGAATCAGAGCTGAAGCAAAATGTCCTACAGGTTGAGAAACCAGCAGCCTCTGCTGCTCCAAGCTCACGAGGGGCAGAGAACCTTCAGAGGACAGGAGACCTGTTCAGGGACCCAAATCTGTGCTACATCCAAAGAACCCAGCCTTGCTGGTGGCCCCAGAAGGTGAAGGGGATTGTCCCGGCCAGATGTCACCAAAACAGTCTCCATTCTCCAGGTCACAGAGAAAAGACTGCAAAGTGGCCGCTACTCAAATTTTCTTCTTGACATTGTAGGGTTACTTGGGGCCCAGAAATAACTACATATCTGTGTGTGTCTGTGCATGTGTGTACAGAAATACGTGTCACACATGTACTCATACATTTATATAGACGTAGATATATATATGCATGACTTTAATCCAACAGCCCCACAAACCTTCTTCATGTCCAAACTGAGACTTCAAAGGATAAACATGAACTCAGACTAGGATCTTCTCATCCTTCCTTGTATTGACTTATTAATTTCTCCCAACCACGCTCATTACCTACTGGGCCTCAGCGGATTGGTGACTTATTTCATCCTCCACCCAAGGCAAGAGTCAGTGGGCTTTCACTCTCAGAAACTTCCAAGACTCACTTTTTTCTTTGCCTCTCTGAGTTTAACTACCTTCTGGAGCACAAGGAAGGGCTGTCTGGTCTTTCCAGCCTCCTTCAGGTGGTAACAGAGGCCCAGTGCAGCAGACAATATCTTCTTCATTTAAAAAGCAAAAAGAAGAGGGGTGCCTGGGTGGCTCACTTGGTTAAGCATCTGCCTCCAGCTCAGGTCAGGGAGTTTGCTTCTCCCTCTCCCTTTGTCCCTTCCCCCTCTGCTCATGTTTGTTCTCTCTCTCTCTTTCTCTCTGTCTCTCTCTCATGAAAATATAAAATGTTTTTAAAAATAAATAAAAATTTAAAAAAGAAGAGAGGAGAGTGCCAGGGGAGGCTCAGTCAGTTAAGCATCTGACTCTTGGTTTCACCTCAGGTGCTCAGGTCCTGATCTCAGGGTTGTAGGATTGAGCCCTGCATCAGGCTCCACACTCAGCTGGGAGTCTGTTTGAGATTCTCTCCCTCTCTCTTTGCCCCTCCCCCCACTTGCACACTCTAACATAAATATTTTCTAATAATTAAAAATAAAACAAAATAAAGAAGAGATATTCCAGTTGTGCACCCCATGCTAAGGACAGCTAAAATCTTGAAGCAGAAGGCCCAATAAATGAGTGAAGCTTTCCATAACCCTCAATAATTGAACATGTAAATTGGAACCACAGGCTTGCATTGCCCATTGGATTCAGAGAATCATGGAGTCTGGGCCCTGAGTAGTACCAGAAAGCCCACTTGATCGAACAAAATGACCATTTTCTAGACAGCAAACCCTGTTGCTAGTCTCTGTTCAGCAGTGCATTCCTCTGTGTATTGACACACATAGCACAAATATGGCAGGGTCTTCTTTGATTATTGGTAATTGGTTTAATATCAACCCAGCAGGGGCACATGGTGGCTCAGTCAGTTAAGCATCAGCTCAGATCATGCTCTCGGGGCCCTGCAATCCAGCCCCGCATCAGGCTCTCTGCTCAGCAAGGAGTCTGCTTCTTCCTCTTCCTCTGCCTCTCTCTCTCCGCCCCTGCTCCTGCTCACTCGCTTTTGCTCTCTAATAAATAAAATTTAAAAAATAAAATAAAATCAACCATGCACCCTTACACTATACTTTGAGACAAAAGCAGAACTATGTGGTCAAGAATAAGGGGAGTAAGGATATAAAGGTAAATGGTAAAATGATGTATGGCTAGAATTAGAGCCAGATAGGGACACCTGGGTAGCTCAGTTGGGTTATGCGTCTGACTCTTGATTTCAACTCAGGTCATAATTTCAAGGTCCTGGGATCAAGCCCTGAGTCAGGCATTGTGCTCAGCATGGAGTTTGCTAGTCCCTTTCCCTCTCTTCCTCCTCCCACTTGCACACACTCTCTCTTAATCAAATAAATAAATTGAAAAACAAAATCTTAAAAAAAAAAAATAATCGAAGCCAGATGACATTTGGGAAGATAGATCTAAGAGCCAGTGCAGGATTTAGAAATGTTAATAATTAGAACCACTCTGTTTTTCACTCTTCCCATAAGTTTCCTTTACAGTCAAAACTGTGTCATTCACCAGGTTGAAAGAGTAAAGCATTGGCTTCATTTTTGTCAGCTGGAGGAACAGATTCTAATAAGAAATGTCTCTCTTGGGTCAATGTACTTAAAATCTTCTGACTCAAGCTAGTCGTCCTGAGAAGTGGATAAATTCATTTGGTCTCTGAACACTGGCTCTGTAGGGACACAAGAAAGTGTTGAGCCGAAACAGATTTGCTGGGAGGCTAATGCATCTGAAGTTTCAAGGTCCTCCCTTGCATGGGCCTCACCCGTGGCCCTGGAAGGTGTGCCGGCAACGTCACATGATTCTTTATACATTTTTGTAAAATTGGCAAAAGCAAAATCTTTTAGTGGCATTGGTTGATTAGGACTGTGATTCCTCTCCACTCCAGTGTCTTCTTCATGCAGATGCTGGAGTGGAAAGAAACAGCAGTTTTAATCAACCCACTGCAGGAGAGTAGTGTTGAGTGGCTACAGTTATTTTGGGATCCAGCTAAGAGAGGAAGTTGAGTTGGAAACATATTTAGTTTAAATTTAATGGGCTATAGTTATGCAGTTCACAGCCACTTCCACACGTAAATTATTGCTAGCTGGTGTGGTGTAAGAATAGCTTCTAGGAAGGATATTCCTACCGCCACTGTGCTGACTCCCCCAGCAACGGGGGAGCATGAAGATGCAGGACCAGAGGTCCTATTACTGTATAAACAGGATCCTATAGCACACAGTGCTAGAAGTATGTGGATAATGCGAAGGAGAAATAAGGACTGCAAGAAGCTGAAAGTTAGAGGAAAATTTTTCCAATTATAATATCTATAAAATTATAAAACAGAAGATCGGGTTCTCACGGTTAAAAGGAATTTTTGACACCTGGCCCAGAGGAATTCTTCTCTTACTAGGAATTTATTCAATAAGGCAATTCATGAAATTGGAACATCCCTTTTTTCCCCTTTTTTTTTTTTTTTTTTGTTTGGGAAACACAATCTGTACTTTCCTGTACTGATAGAGTAGAAATTATAATAACATATTAAATAGCAAGTATGCTTTTAACGGTTCACATATAAAATTTTAGTTTTTCACACTTGACCACAATACTAAAAATGTATGTTATCAATGAACTGTAAAGCAAAAAAAAAAAAATTATCTTAATCCTCAGTAACAGAAAAGCTTTTAAGCAACCTACTAGAAAAAAGACTGTTATCTTTCTATTCCCCATGTAGAAATAGCACAAAATTAATGTCACATGAAGAAAATATCAAAGGGTACATAGCCTCAAGACATTGAAAATAATAATGATAATATTTATTAACAGGCAATACATTTTTAAAATCTAAAGTATTTTTCTGATTTTTTAAAAGATTTTATTTATTTATTCATGAGAGACACACACAGAGAGGCAGAGACATAGGCAGAGGGAGAAGCAGGCTCCCTGCAGGGAGCCCGATGCAGGACTAGATCCCAGGACTCTGGGGTCACAGTCTGAGCCAAAGGCAGATGTTCAACCACTGAGTCACTGAGCAGGTGTCCCTATTTTTCTGACTTTTATATGTTTATGCGACTTATAAGGTTTTTTATAACAGTACTTTGATGTCATTTCTTATGTTCTATATAAAGCTTGACTTTTATACTTTAATTTGTATTTGCAAGTTTGAATTTCTCTTCTCAAACGATGCTCCCAAAATTATAAAGTCTTGAGGCTCATAAAACTCAGATCCTCCCCTACAAGATCCTTCCTAGAAGAATCAGGAATTCTGAAGAGCCACAAGGCCTGAAGAAGGAAGAGAGATCAACAGGCCATCATGCATGTCCCCTACAAGCTCAGCGGTGCTCCTTGGGATTGGGCTGGGAAATCTTTCAGTTCTGTGCAGAGTGAGGGAAGAAACCTATCAGGAGTGAAGAGGCTGGATAAACAGGTGGAACAGAACAAGGTGCAGAGAAGGGACCAGGTACAAAGCAAAATCTCTCTAAAACTCTAAAGGGTGATATAAACATTCAGGGAATCAAGTGCTCAGGAGAGGAGGCCGGTCGGCTGCTCGATCCACAGCTGAGATAATAGCAATTATCCCTCTGGCCTTTGGAAGAAGAGAGATATGATGAGCCTGGTACTGAGGGGGGCTAGGTGAGGGAGGGAATTCTTAGCAGCTACAGTTTGGGGTACCTGCCCATGTAAAACCCTTCTTCTCTAAGAAGCATCCCTTAAGAAATTCCCCTTTCTGGATGAAAGTCTTACACTCAGACACTCACAGGAAGGCACGTTGTCCTGCCCTCATACATGCCTCGTTTTTCCCCATCCAGAGCCTTTCTGGTTCAAACTCTTCACCTAGGACACAGTATTCCCTCAAGTGTTAGTTTCCTACAGCTGTTGTAAGAAGTCATCAGAAACTCGGTGGCTTAAAACAACTACAATTCATTCCCTCACAGTTCTGAAGGCCAGAAATCCAAAACTGTTGTTGGCAGGGCGCCCTCTGAAGGCTCCAGGAGGGGTCCTCCCATTGCCTCCTCTAGCCCTGGTGGCTCCAGGCCTTCCTTCACTCAGAGCTCCCAACACCAATTTCTATTCCATTTCACATGGCATTCTGCGCTCTCTGACAAGGACACCTGTCCTTGGATGGAAGGTCTACCCAGTCTCCTAGGACGACTGCATCTCATGATCTTTACTTACTGCATCTGCAAAAGGCCCCATTTTCCCATGAGATTGTATTCACAGGTCCTGCAAATTTGGACATATCTTTTGAGGAACCACCATTCAACCCACTACACACAGGCAGGGACTTCACAGAGCAAGCAAACCTGAAACTCGACTCAGTTCCTGTTCATTCATCCAATTTCCATCTCTAAAACAGCACTGTCCAACAAAAATTTCTACCATGATGGAAACGTTCTGTATCTGTGCTGTCTGATATGGTAACCACATGTAGCCACTGAGAACTTCAAACATAGCTAATGAAGCGAAACGACCAAATTTTTTAAATTATATTTAGTTTTAATTAACTGAGATGTAAACAGCCACATCCTGGCTGTTCCTGGCTGCTATGTTGGACAGTCACCACTCTAAATGTGTTTTGCAGGCCTTGTTGTTTATTTTTTGAATTTAATCAAGTTGTGATAGATAAACATTGTATATTTTTAAGGTATACATGTGATTCGCTACATGTGTATATTCTGAAAAGCTTACCACAATCAAGCTAATGAATACATCCATCACCTCACTTAGCTGCAAGTATGTGTGTGCACACGCACGTGCGCGTATGATAAGAACATTTAAGATCTACTTTTAGCAAATTTCAAGTACACAATACAGTATTATTAACTATCATCACCCTGATGTACATTAGATATCTGGAGCTTCTTCATGTTTTAACTGAAAGTTTGTACCCTTTGACTAATATCTGCCTATACCCCATCCACTCTATCCCTTGCCCCAGAGAACCACAATTTTACTTTCTGGTTCTGTAAGTTCAACTTTATTGGATTTAACATTTCAGCGGGATCATACAGTATTTGTGTCTCTCTGTCTGGCTTAGTTCACCTCAAATTTCATACATGTCATGAATGGCAGGATTTCCTTCTTTTTATGGCTGAATAATGTCACAGAGTGTGCGTGTGTGTGTGTGTGTGTGTGTGTGTATCCATCCATCCATTAATGTACACATAGGTTGTTTCCATATTCTGGCAATTCTAAAATTTTGACAACACTTGCTTGCTCTCCTCTTCTAATTTTCTGTTCTTTGCCTTCATGAGCTTATGCTCATTCCTTTATTGTCTTTCTCATATGATTATAGGAAGTAGCAAAGATAAATATATTGTGTTCAGTTGGCCATACTTATTTAGATGGCTCTATCAATTGCCATGGAAACAGCTCATAGTTTCTCATTATGATAAAAACTATGGTGGGAGAAAGATGTTTCATTAGCAAATTCAGGATTTTCATGGCTTTTTCTGGGTCATTTTGGCTTAGGTTTCAATCTTAGGATAAGAGAAATGAAATAATCACATCTTGAGATTGCAAAAGCCAGCACCCTGTGCCCCATATTCATGACTCTTTTGGAAACCTATGCTATCTTAAAAGAATATGGAAGTCATTAGACAGGTGCAATGTTAGGTAGTACTATTAGCCTATTACACCATGTGAATCAGGCATTAGCACAAGGTCAAATCTGACTCAGACAATGTAGATTTCACGAAGATTTTATGATTTCAAATTACAACTATGCTTCCAAGCTTCTTCCCAATTTAAATTCCTTTAGATTCTTCCCCCTTTTGCCACCATGGAAGAAAGTCATACAAAGGAAAGATTTCTCTTGCCATTGTGGGAGCTTTATCCCTAGTTTGCTAAAATAGGCCATGAACGGTCTCCTGTAGGTTAAATCAAACTTCAACATCCTAAATTACCAATCCTCTATATGTCCAGTAGGAAACTGTTCATACTGTTCACAGTGAATGATAAGCAAACGGATCTCCAAACCTTAACATATGGGAAAGACAGAATCAGAGACAAAGCATACAAAAAAGGAAATAAGTAGCTTGCTTGCAAGTAAATTGCAGAGGGACCACCAGCCTTCAGGGGAACTGACTCAGCAAACATGTATATATTAACTTTTTTAACTGTCAGGGTTACTAAATTTATAGCTACTCTGTTCCTGAAGAAAAAGCAGCAGTTTTCTCAGAGCTAACTTCTTCACATATAATGTATCATCAGACATCAGTTTTGCTCAAGTCAGAGTTGTTTTGTTAGGGAATCAGTAACTTTCAGGAAATGCTCATGATTTCATTTGTCTTGGAGACTCAAAGTAGGCAGATCCAACTTGTTATTTTGGTTTGTCTCTGAGAGCAATATGGGTTTTCTTCTATCCTGACTGTGGACCAGGATGGGCACCCTTATTCATGATGGTGGCAAGGCCATGTCAATTTTAGTTCCAAGACAGATAACCTAACTCACTAGCTGCTAATAAATCAGACTAAAGAAGCCATTATGCTGATTACTAAAGCCAGTAAGTCATTAAGTGTCAGTTAGTGTGGGTTGGAGCAGGTTTTCCCAGGGTCCAGACTTTTGTAAAGTACAGACCTCTGGATTATCATTAAAATCATATCCCAACAAATTAGTTTGTGAGGAAAACATTAATGGTGATCAAATAGACACAAAACGGACTATAATAGAGGCTGGCAAACTATGACCCATAGGCCAAATTCAGCCCACCACATGGGCCAACAAATAGTTTCACTGAGGCATAGCTAAGCCCATTCACTTACATATTTTCTATGGCTTCTTTTGCACCACAATGGTAGAGTTGCGTAGTTGTGACAGAAAACACACAGCCCACAAAACCAAAAAATTAAATTATCTGACCCGTTACTGAAAATATATTCCAAGACTTTACCTATAATTCTGGTTTCAAATGAAGTTCGGATTCATCATTAATTTAGTATAGACCATGAATATCCAAATGTCCAGCCTTATAATATTAGCTCATGGGCATTAAACCCACACAAATGTTAAATATGTATTAAAGGTCCTTTGTACTAAGTCATTTCTATCTATACACAGTTCTGTATTTTCCTCTGGAAAACAGCTAAAGTGCACCATCAAACTCTGCCTATGGAAATAAAGGCCATAGAAAACATCATGTGCTAGCCTGGTGATGTAGTCAAGTTTTATTTCCCTAAGTCTGTCTCCTCATCAAGAAAATGAGGACTATCTTTACCTTGTAGGAATAAAAGATTTATTGAGATTAAATTCGAACAGATAGGTAAGATATTTAGCCCAGTTCCTGACATTGAATACATGTTAGCTATTAGTGATGATACCATGATTTCAACAGTTAATTAAAAATAGACATTTGATTAGGTAGCAAATATGGACGGCTAGTAGAAAAAAAGAATTTTAAAAATCATGTATGTTTGTATCAACAATGATATCTGACCATTCTTTTTTAAAAAGTTGAACATTCTGTTATATTGTATGTTAGCAAATTGAATTTAAATTTAATTTTTTTTATTATTTTTTTTAATTTAAGTTGAACATGGAGAAGTGCCTGAGTGGCTCAGTCAGTTAAGATCTGAATCTTGATTTTGGCTCAGCTCATCATGAGCAAACCATTGGCTACACAGGTAAACCATGAAGTTTTAGATCTGCTGTGTAAAAATAGATAACATTATGGAATCTTATGGAAACTTACCACCCAGTGGGACCTTCACTGGACAGCCAATTACAAAGCTAATTATCTGATAGTAAGTGTTAAAAATCCTGAAAAGGAAGAGCACAAAGGGTACACCTAATGGGAGTCTGACCAGACCTAGGAGATCATGTGAGGCTTTTCTGTGGAAGTGATATTCAAGGTGGGACCTGATGGATGAGTATCTGGTAAAAAAAAAAAAAAAAAAAGAGGAGAAATTATACACCAGTCCTAGAGAGAAGAGAGTTGTACAACAAACAGAAAGCCAGCACAGTAGGACTGCAGAGAGCCAGGGAACAGGTGTAGGGGGCAAGATCAAACTTCATATGCAGCACAAGCATTTGATTGTTTAAACAGTATTACTCTAGCTTCATGTGTATCAGATGGCAAAAAAACATGGGACCTACGAGACAGGAGCCTGTTATCAAAGACAATGGAAGCTCAGACTAGGGTGTAGAAGGGAAGTAGCAGATCCAACTTCCTGAGTGACTACAGCCACCCACATCACATAATTCTAACTTTCCATTCACAAAATTATAGAAAGTTACAAGTCAAAGAGAACTTCAAAATCACATGGTCTAAACTCCCCTCTTTGTAAATCAGGAAACTGAGGGCCAAGGAGCAAGGGGCTTGTCCACATTGAGTGGACCTTGGGAGGCCCAAAGCTAGACCTCATGTCTTATTTTTCCCAACTGCTTTCTCAATGTTTTAGCAGGTGCCAAATCCTCCCTCATGCATTGCATCAGTTTACCCTCTGGACAACTTTAAGAAGTAGAGGCGACAGATATTATGATTCCATTTTATTCAGAAAGAAAGGGAAACCAAGATGAAATGAAGTTCCCATTGCTAATAGTGCCAGAGGCACCACTAGAACTCAGGTTTGGGGCCTCTCAACAACTCAATTAACTTAACATTCACTGAGCACCTGCTATTTGCAAGCTCTACTATGCTGCTGTGGAGTCAAGTTAATTATTAAAAGAGTTTATAACCCACCAAGGATCAGCCTCTGACAAGATATGAGAAACTTCACTTCACTCCCATCACTTCTAGAGCCCAGACTATGAGACAGAATTGTCCCTCCTGTTCTTACAGGAGTACAGGCAGACTGGGGGCTACTGTCTGGGTGGCAGGCCTGTAGCTCAGGCAGGTCTTTAGAACAGCTCGCCTTCTTTGGTGGCAGGCAACAGAAACTGGCTGCCCAGAATAAATGAATTTGTTTATTAGAAGATGATCCAAAAAACTGAAGAAAAGACTTAGACATAGGCAGAACCCAAGTGCTCCAGGGGCTGAGGAGGAGGAGGTCAGGAATGATCTTCGACAAGACCTGCATGCCACTGGGATACATGGATTCCAACCACATTTGGTTCTTTGTTCCTCTATTTAAGGTTCTTTCTTCAAGGGAGGAAGATGCAGTAGGTTTAAGTTGGATCAAATCCCACCTCTTGGCTCGAGAAGGTCAGTGCACCTGACTGTAGTCCCACCAGACTACTTCCAGGGGCAACAAGATAATGGACCTACTACGATGCTCTTAGGAGGGGAAAGATTTTAGGCAACAGAAGAGGAAAAAAACCCACAAGACTCAGCTAGGCCATAGGTCTTGGAGCAACAGAATACCAATTGCATCCTCTAAAATAGAAACCTGGGCATCAGTCTCCAGCAATCTGAGTCTGTAATGGTTCCATGTGAACCACAATGGGGTTTCCACCCCAGCATTCCAATGGAACGGCTTTATGAGTGCTGCCCATGTGTCATCTACCACAGGAGCCACTTGAGTATAGAAAGCATATATTCAACCATACTGACTGTGAGATCGCCTTCTTCAGGATCAGCAACAATAGTTGTCACATGCTTCTGTCATTTGTGGTTTATCACTGCTGCTGATGGCTGGAGGGGAAGAAGAAGAAAGAAGAAAGAAGGAGGAGGAGGAGGAGGAGGAGAAGGAGGAAGAAGAAAGAAGAATGAACGCAACTGTGTTTAGAAAATCTCCGTGGCCAGCACAAAACTAGGTAGTTTATATCTCTAGCTTTTCTTTTAATCACACTGCCCTATGGCATGCAAAATATATATGTGGCAACTTTAGTCTGTCTCATGGTTGTCCTTGGCCAGTATGTTCTCCTTTATATTTCTAGAAGCCTCTAGGGATTACCTACTAAGTCAAGGAGTGCTGACCTGAGGGATTTTATTTGCAGTGGAGGGGGTAGAGAGAAACATTAATCTCATCCAGCGTGAAGTGAGGACCAGCCTAAGATAAAACAGAGCCAAGCAAAGAATAAGTATTTGTCAAGGCACTGGGAGAACAGAAAAGATAGGGCAAAGATTAATCATAGAATACTGTGCCTTTTTTTTTTCAAAAAAACTAAGTTTGGAATGATTTCAGGAGTCTAGTATATTACTGTGCACTGACAGTAGGTACCTGGTGACAGAGATAGGAAGGCACAGAGGTGTTCATCAGTATCATTAGGCATTAGACTACATAAAAAATGGACATTGTTTAAACAAGGGTAAAAGAAAACGAGCACAGGTATATTGTATATTGAACTCTTTTTAGATAACAAAAATAAATAGGCCCCAGTAATGTCTCCCCCCCCCCCCCCCAGTTATATCCTATTTTGGAAGTACAGTGTAAGGATAGTTGAAGAGTGAGGAGGCAAGAGAAAACATCTCATCTACCAAAGAGGCACTCTGAGGCCGAATGTCCAACATCATGAGAAAGCAGAAGCATCGTCAAGAACCGGAACCAAAATCTGTCATGATTCAGGTAGAGCAGCAACTCTGGGAGCCCAGGGCATCTCCTCACCCCACCAGAAACAACAGTCCATAGCTTCTAGCTGCTTTATCTATTGTATCTCAAATTTGTACGTTTTAAGACCACAGGCTTGATCTGGTCAAAAACAGAACACCATCATGTCCCCAGTTCTTGTAAATTCAGCCGATATAAAGTGGCCTTTCAATTAATGATTTCAACAAATATTCACTCAATACCTACCATGTGTCTGTTACCTGCCCAGGCACTGGGGATATGACCAGAATACTGAATAGGATAAACAAGATCCCTGCCTTCACAAAGCTTAAGCAGGCAAGAGAGGGAAGCAAACATGAAAAATGATAAACAAATACAAACACAATAAACAAGTATAAAAGTCTGAGAAGGACATAGTGCTCTAAAGCAATTATAAGGTGCCTGGCCCAGACTTGGTGGGTCACAAAATAGCTCCTGGAGGAAGTGACATTTCTAATGGCCCAATGTCCATTCGTGTTTAGGAGGTGATCCTAATGCAGGAAGAACAAAATAGAAAGGGTCTGCACACAATAATCTACCTGGCATTGATGACAAAAAAAGTACATGAGGTAAGTTTGGTGGGACCAGAGTATGAAGCATGACTGGGTAGTCAAGAGAACTAAGGCTGCAGCCAACAGAGTTATCAATAAACACAAAAGGAGCCATTCAAGGGTTTGAGGCAGAAAAGTGATGTGATTACACTTACATTCAAGGAAAATCACTCTGACTGGTGTTGAGAAGATTCAAGCAGATTGAATGGAAGCAGGGATGCCAGGTAGGGAATTCCAAAGACTGGAAGTGGGGGGACAAGACATGAGGTAGGTGCAAATATACAGAGGAGGAGGTACCTAGCTGTGCAAGATTGCTGGGAGGTGCTATCAGTGACTCTTGGCAACTGATTAATTGTCACAGTGAGAGAGAGAAAGAAGTCAAACATGACACTAGGGCATCTGGCTATAGGTTACGGAGTGAATGGCTATGACATTTAAAAAGATTGAACAGGGCAGCCCCCGTGACTCAGCGGTTTAGCGCCGCCTTCAGCCCAGGGCCTGATCCTGGAGACCAGGGATCGAGTCCCACATCGGGCTCCCTGCATGGGGCCTGCTTCTCCCTCTGCCTGTGTCTCTGCCTCTCTCTCTCTCTCTCTCTCTCTCTCTCTCTCTCTCTGTGTCTCCATGAATAAATAAATACAATAATAAATACATACATACATACATACATAAATATTGAACTTTAAGAAAAAAGAGCAGGTTTGAGGAGAAAGAGGATGAGTTTATGTTTGAACATGGTGACCTGAAGATACCAGTGGGACACCAACACGGAGATACCCACTAGGCACCTAACGTGTAGACACGACGATAGAAGAGTTCTCCTCAGGACAATGATCTAACCCAGAGAGACAATTCTGAGAGTCATCAACGTGTAGAAGGTAGTAGGCACTAGGGGCCTGAATGAGCTCTCCCAGCATGGGTCTGCTGTGACCAAATGGCAAAGTCACTCAACACAAGGCAAACCCACTTTCTATAGGAACACTTAGCCTGGGACCACTCTTCTGAGAAAGGACTGTGAGCAGACGGTGCTTCCTGGCCCATCGATCACAGTGTGGGGAGGAGCGGACTACCCTCTTCCAGTTAGAAGAATGTGGTTCCAAGCTCCCTACTGTAGTGTGTTCAGATGCTGTAACAAAATACCACAGACTGGGTAGCTACACACACACAAAAAAATGCATTGCTCACAGTTCTAGAGGCTGGAAGTGTGAGATCCAGGTGCCAGAATGGCCAGGTGAAGGCCTTCCTCCAAATCACAGACTTCGTTTATCTTCACGAGGGGGAAGAGGCTGGGAATCTCTCTTGGGATTCTTTCATAAAGGCACTAATCCTACTCATGAGGACTCTCCTCCAGAACTTAGTCATCTCCCAAAGGCCCCACCTCCTATTACCGTCAACTTTGGGGGTGAGGACTTCAACATATGGAGGGGGGCACAAATATTCAGACCATAGCACTTTCTGACACAGAAAAGTCACTCACTGATGTAGCTTATCAGACACATCAGGTACAAATCTTCTCCCACTCAGTAGGTTGTCCTTGGAGATTCCCAAAAAAAGTCAAAATAGAAATATCATGATTCAATATTATAAGTACTTGACCAAAGAAAATGAAAACACTAATTCGAAAAGATATATGCACCCATGTTTACTGCGGCATTACTTTCAGTAGCCAAGATACGGAAGCAACCAAAATGTCCATCCACAGACGAATGGATAAGGAAGATGTGAGATACACACACACAGAGACACACACACAC
The DNA here is from genome assembly GCF_011100685.1 of Canis lupus familiaris. Taxonomy (NCBI): domain Eukaryota; kingdom Metazoa; phylum Chordata; class Mammalia; order Carnivora; family Canidae; genus Canis; species Canis lupus. Next base: position 48,211,087 of record NC_049223.1, on the reverse strand, counting down.
ACACACAGGAATACTACAGAGTCATAAAAAAGGAGGAGACAACATGGATGGACCTGGAGGGTGTTAGCTAAGTGAAATAAGTCAGATTGAGAGAGACAAATACCCTACTATTTCATTCATATGTGGAATCTAAACAGACAAAAAAAAAAACAAATAAGTAAACAAGAAGTACAATCAGACATAAATACAGAGAACTAATGGTTGCTAATGGCAAGGGGAGTGTGGGTTGGGCAAAATGGGTGAAGAGGAGTGGGAGTGACAGGCTTCCAGTATGCAATGAATAAGCCACAGAAATAAAAGGCACAGCACAGGGAATATGGGTCAGAAATGCTGTAATTGTGATGTATCGGAGCAGATGGTATACACTTGTGGTAAATATAGTGTAATGCATAGACTTTTCCAATCACTGCCGTACACCTAAAACTAATGTAACATTGCATGTCAACTATGTTCAAAAAATAAAAATAAAGGAAGGAAAGGAAAAGGAAAAGGAAAAGGAAGCTACTAGGTAGCTCTTCTTAGAGCTCAGACCATGGAAGCCCAGCTGAATGAAGTGTGGTGTGGAAGCCCAGAGCACTCAGAATGCCAGCACCCCCTGCTTCCTCTCTACTTCCTCTCTCTTCTTCCTCTTCCACTGTGGATGTGTGTGAGAGAAGAAAGGTCAGAATGGAAGAAATATGGGAGAGAATGAAAAGACCTGGGAGGAAAGTGACTCCAGTGTCCCCAGAAAGGATTTCCTGCTGTGCAATCCCCAGCACCACTCGACAGGTATTGGGAAGTCCTTGGCTGTAAACTCACCCCAGCATCCACCCACGGCGTGCTGCCCAGGTCACACCCGTCTAGGAGAAAGACAACATGCTCCTAGCACAACTTCCTTTCATTAGAAAACCTGGAGTTTCTAGTGGCTAGGAGTACCCTGGTTCAGCGTTGATGTGTAATGTTATATATGAACGATTATTTTGTGTTGTTGAAAAATATTTCTTAAGTCCACATTTCTATCAAAAGTGAGAAGATTTTAACTTGCAAAGCCCTGGTGTTCTCTTTCATTTATAGGAGTTATTTTACTTTACACTCATGACTCTCCATTATACTTGCTTACGTCTACTGGCCCCTCTTTTATTAGCAGTTTATGGCCTATGGACTAAGAATGCTTTCAACTCAAGAATCTCTGATCCTATAAAGACAACTTCCAATGAGCTTAGACAATTTAACTTGTTCAAAAGGGCACATCATCACAAACTTGTGATCCTTATTTTTAACGATGGCAAGCACAGAGGCTGACAAGATCACCGATACAGAGTTATAATTAATCTAATAGTATTACATAGCGAGTTCCAAAACACATTCTGAAGTCAATCCACAAGAGACAGATTTCAGTAAGATCATCGGTAAATGTTTATCACACATACACACACACACACTCCACTCCCCCCAATGGTGTAATTACTCTGGTTAATTTGCCCAGGACATGGAACCAGAAATGAAACAATGGAAAATTCTTAGCATCTGCTTCATGCTTTCAACATCATAACTATAAAATAAATAATCAAAAGATAGAAAGAAAAAATCCGGTCACCAGCTGAAAGTAAACAATGAGAAATAACAAAAAATCATCTCAAAGAATCCAAACCACAAAGCAAGAAATCTGTATCAACAAATCTTTGGCAGTTTCCGGGGTCTACTTATCGGCCCTGAGAAATGACAGGTATTTGCATAAGGAAAAGAAAAACCAACAGTAGCCTCAGATCCTTTATCTTTTGAGTATCATTTGACACTTACAACAGCTAGCTTCTGAGGATTTCAAGACAATATGCAAACAATTATGAGCTCCCTAGGACGAGGCTGTCAAAGGGAAAGGGGCTTTGAGAGAAGAAAGCGTGTGCAAGGTGACCCAGCAAGCCCATGGCTCTGAAACCTGAGTTTTTATCCTCCTGTTTGAACTTTCTCACTTAAGGAAAATAGTGTCTTTTTTCCATATTCCTTTCAAATATATATCCTCAAGAATTTTAAACATGAAATGAAAAGCCTCTTGCCTCCACCTACAAAAATCCAAGAACACACAAATAAACCATAATAATATAAGGACTGTGGCCTAACCATGGCTGTGCCCAAAGCCCCCAGCACAATGCCTGGCACATAATAGATACTGAGTAATGCATTTTAAACTAATTAATCTAATTCAATATCCACCAAAAAAAGCCATTCCTCTCACATTCAAATAGATAATCAAATTGACCCAAATCTATAAATCACACACTTGCTTATCTCAGATGGGAAGTTTTCAGGTTTCCTTCACTAAGAGCATGGAGAGCTCTTCCCCCACCTAAAATTACTATATTCCTACTGGAGTTCACGGTTCTCCATTAACACTAGAGAATGTGGGTCCTGCACCTAAGAACTACTGTTTATATCGAAGACTGAAAAGAACTAGATCACCGACACTGGCCCCAAAAGCATTTGGTACTTAAAATATGCAGTGAAAAGCCAGAGATTTGATCCCCAAATTTATTTAGATACCAGAAATTACCTTTTTTAATAAATAATTCAAGCATCGCCGGAATGCTTTCAGAAAAGGAGGCCAAATAAAGAGGAAATAACAGAAAGCGAATGAATATTACATAAATCAAATCAAAAGAGCACTTCTGCTCTAAGCCAAAGGGACTACAGAATTGCTTTCTGGTTAAACTAAATTTCGATCTTTGATTTTGTTCATAGAAATTGGTTTTTGTTGTTGTTGCCTTTTTGTGTGTGTTTGTTTAGTCCTAGTTCTCACCTCCAGGAGGCAGAGAATCCCTCAAAACAACTGATGTTTCCCTAGAAAAAAATGGGAATTGGGGTTGCCCTTTGCCCAACTAGAGAAAAGGCAACTTTTCCAGCCCAACTGGCATTACCAGTCAAGGAATTCATTTCCTGCCCCTTATCTTCATCCCATGCCCAACTCTGCAGGACCTAGTAGAAAACAACAGGTGATTTTATCATATTATGTTGATGACTTCGCTTTCTCAACATCAAGTTTGTATCAGCTCATAGATAGCTGCACCCCAGGAAGCACATGCAGACATAGGTCCCATTTTCCTCCCAGGTACTTCATTGCTTCGTTCAGCCAAATGTTCATTCATTTGAAGTCATGGAACGTGTATTACATGCCTGGTACTCTCCTAGGTGTTGCTGACGCACCAAAGTAGGTAAGTCCTTGCCTTCAAGAGGAGCTGATATCTCGATGCAAGTTGTCCTTGGCTGTTTTCGTGCCCTCCCTGTGTGGTAAAGGTGAAGAAAGCAATGTAAGCAGCAGGCTGCCTCGATTGCTACAAACCCGGGGCCGAGTTTCCCAGAGCACCAAGAGGAAGCTGCTCCATGCTTTGCAATCCCTGTCCTTTCCCAACTGAAACAGGGAGCTAATGCAGAGAAGGCAGGCTACATGATGTCCTGGTTGCGGGACAGGACAAAAAGCAGTGGAAGGAGCAACAGGGCAGCACTAGTGGCAGCTCCCCCGAGCCTGCAGGACAGAAGCTGACCCCTAAATACACCTCCGAATCCCTTCCCTTCATGACCCTCTGCCTATGCTACAAACCCCACCAACCCTTCTCCCCAGATCTCTATGATGGACCTAGCTAGACTACGTGCAGCACCACTTCCGATTACCTTTAATGGCATTTTAATGTAATTTTTCCCTCAATATAAATCCATTAGGATAAGGTAGGAGGAGCATTTCTGGCCCCAAAGAAGTAAGATATATGCAACTAAACCCTCTGCTCTGCGTGGAGTAAGCTACCCTCATTCATCCCATTACTGTGGTTAGAAGAATGCAAACCATTACACCTGCCTTCTCTCCTTGCTTATTTTTCCTGAATCTAACTAAGATCATGGTGTCTAGACCAGCATCCCGAAATCCACTACTTCACATTTTCTATTTGTCCTGGTTAGCCGTGATATCTCTCTCCCTTCTTCCAATGTAACTGGTTTTCTTTCTCATCATTACTCTCTACTTAAAAGTATTTGAATCCCCTATTTAACATGTAAGGTGCATATTTTTTAAAAGATTTTACTTATTTATTTGACACAGAGAGAGAGAGCATGAGATCGAGCACAAGCAGGGGGAACTGCAGAGACAGAGGTAGCAGATTCCCCACTGACCAGGAAGTGGGATGTGGAGCTTGATCCCAGGACCCTGTGATCATGACCTGAGCCACAGGCAGATACCCAATCAACTGAGCCACCCAGGAGCCCCAAGGTGCACATTTTTCCAAAATTTTTGCACATATGATTTTCTAGATATAGTCAATGCCTAAGTAGGCAAGCCAAGATGGTAACAGGGATACAAGTAACCTTGAAAGTTGCTTTGGTCAGATTTAGTGAGCAGTGTGCAGTCTTTACTCCAATACAGTAAGGGTCGATGTATTTTACTAAATCTATTCTTCTTGAACTGGTATTAGCATACACTAAACAGGGCTGGGAGTTTGGAGATAAAGTGACCCAAGCATCATACATATATTTATCTCTCTCTCTCATACACACACACACACACACACACACACACACCACCATATATGTAGCTATATACATACAGTGTAACACCATAGAAAAGTATGCATGTGGAATTTAAATGTCCTGAACTAATCTACAAAGCAAAAGTGACACTATCTGCTTAGCTTATGAGGTACACTGGCCTAGTAGACTACAGCCTTCCACAAGTGAATGCTATGCATTATTCATGTACCAATATGGCAACCACAGGGATTGTTGGCCCATTTATAACTGGGACCGATGACACCCTGAGTGCAAGCAATGCCACATTGCTTTATTTTTTAAATAAAATTAAAATCCAATTCAAGTTTCAATGGGCCAAGGTTGATAATAAGAAACAGATCAATCAGAAGCCAATAATACCTGAAAAAGTGATCAAAAATAAGCAAGAAGGCAAGCAAACAAACAAATAACACTGGAGCTTACATAGCCCAGAGAGTTGAGGAGGCCCCACGTTTGCCTGGTTCATTCAAAGGCTGTCAGTGTCTAGCATCCATGGTTGCCCGTGTGCCATCCCAATCTTGGTTCTGCCTCCAGTGGGAGGAGAGTGGCTGCACCCTGGTGGAACTGAATCCCCTCAGCTTCTCAACTTCCACCCCAATTCTGTATCAGTCTCAGGGAAATGAAATGCATGCCTCTGGAAAACAGACCAGCATTCTCCAACCTTCCAACATAAATTTACTATCTTACTAATCTTCCACAGTTTAACCAGATCATAATGGTAATATGCCACCTGTGAAATACAAAGGTTCTCTCAGAGTTCCGAAGAGAAGAAAAATAATAACAGAAATAATATTTCAAGTTATATTGGTCAGGGTAATATTTATGAGAAATAAATGCCCCAATATTCCTGGTTTAACACACAATGGAATACATACACAAACACACACACACACAGAGTGGGGTAATACTGAGCCACAAACAAGAATGAAATTCTTACCATTTGTGATAACATGGATGGACTTCGAGGGCATTATGTGAAGTGTAATGAGTCAGAGAAAGACAAATACTATATAATCTTCCATAAATATGGAATAAAAAAAACCCTCATAAATGAAACAGATTGAGGCTGGAGGGTTGAGGAGTAAGAGAAATGGATGAAAGGGGTCAAAAGAAGGTTGAAAAAAAGAGAGAAAATTAAAAATTTAACTTTGTTAACAAATGGTTTACCAGACATTGAAAATTGTCACTGACTGTTCAAGGCCCAGAAAAACACATTACCATTTATTTATAAAGAAGAAACACACACACACAAACAGCATGTGATACTACTCCTACGGTTGCAAAAATATTAAGGAGAGTTTACAGATTGGTTCTCTAGTATAAAGGGAAAGGGGTTTAAATATTAACAATAATAAATGACATGAAATATATAATATTAACATTTATTATATATGAAACACAAAAGTCCAAAATCCTGATGCTTTTAAATAGGTATTTGAGTATAAGTAAAACATACAAATTTTAAAAGATCATGGGTTTACAAAAGGACAATTGCAAGGTGATTGTCTAAAATGTATACACATAATACATACATACATATATACTTAATTTTTTTTCCTGGTGGACATAGTGCTGTGTTTCACATAGTCATTCAAGGAATCAGGCTAACAAAAGATCAGCTGTTTCCAACCTAGGCTTCCAAGGTTGCTCTGCGCATTGACATCCAGCACCGTGAAGGCGGCATACTCCTTCCTCTCCACTTTAGCTCAAAAGTGGCACCAATTAATTCTTATATTCTGGCAGAAACGAGTCACAGAGACATTCTTAAGTTCAAGAGCACTGATGAATTCTATACTATGGAAAGGAATGCATGTATTTTGATTCATAATTAGCCACCTCTGTTACAAAATCATGGATAACCCACAATTAAAATTTATCTGCTCAGTCACTCTTCTTAGCTCTTAATGAGCATCTCCAAAGGGCCAAAACTGAGAAGATGGTAAGCAGAAAATAAGCTAGATCATGATTTTCCTGCATAATACACAATGATGGACAAGCGACAGGTCAGAAATTCGTAGAACATTCACGCTGTGAAGAAGCATAGGTACAGACTGGCTGGCTCATCTCACTTTTATTTTTTATTTAAATTCATTTTGTCAACATATACTACATCATTAGTTTCAGATGTAGTTTTCAATAATCCATCAGTTGTGTGTAACACCCAGTGCTCATCACATCACATGCCCTCCTCCATGTCCCTCCCCCACAGACCCCATATTCCCCCACCTACCTCCCCTTCAGCAACCCTCAGTTTGTTTCCCAAAGTTAAAAGTCTTTCATGGTCCTCTCTGGTTTTGCCCCATTCCCCTCCTTCCTTTATGGTCCCTTTCACTATTTCCTATATTCCACGTATGAGTAAAACTATATGATAATTGTCTTTCTCCTATTGACTTATTTCACTCAGCAGAATAACCTCCAGTTCCATCCATGTCGATTTAAATGGTAGGTATTCATCATTTCTGATGGCTGAGTAATATCCCATTGTATATATAGACCACATCTTCTTTATTCATTCATCTGTCAAAAGACATTATGGCTCCTTCCACAGTTTGGCTATTGTGGACATTGCTGCTATGAACGATGAGGTGCAGGTGTCCCGGCATTTCACTACATCAGTATCTTTGGGGTAAATACCCAGTAGTGCAATTGCTGGGTCGTAGGGCAGCTCTATGTTTAACTTCCTGAGGCAATTCCAAGTTTGCATCCCCACCAACAATTCAAGAGGGTTCCCCTTTCTCCTCATCCTCACAGAAAAAGCATTTAACAAAATATAGCATCCTTTCTTGATTAAAACACTTCAAAGTGGATAGAGGGAACATAGTTCAATATCATAAAAGCCATCTATGAAAAGCCCACAGCTAATATTATTCTCAATGTTGAAAAACTGAGAGCTTTTCCCCTAAGGTCAGGAACATAACAGGGATGTCCACTCTCACCACTGTTGTTCAACACAGTACTAGAAGTCCTACCCTCAGCAATCAGATGATGACGACAACAACAAAAAAATAAAAGGCATTCAAATTGGCAAAGAAGAAGTCAAACTCTCACTCTTCATAGATGACATGATACCGTATGTGGAAAACCCAAAGACTTCACTCATGAATTGCTAGAACTCATACAGAAATTCACCAGTGTGGTAGAGTACAAAAATCAATGCACAGAAATCAGTTGCATTTCTATACATTAACAATGAGACTGAAGAAAGAGAAATTAAGGAGTCGATCCCATTTACAATTGCACAAAAAACCATAGGATACCTAGGAATAAACCTAACCAAAGAGGTAAAGGATATGTACTCTAAAACCTACAGAACACTTAAGAAATTGAGGAAGATGCAAAGAGATGGAAAAACATTCCATGTTCTTGGATTGGAAGGATAAATATTGTTAAAACATCTATGCTACCCAGAGCAATCTACACATTCAATGTGATCTCTATCAAAATACCATCAACATTTTTCACAGAGTTGAAACAAATAATTCTAAGATTTGTATGGAACCAGAAAAGACCCCAAATATCCAGAGGAATGTTGAAAAAAAAAAACCAAAGCTGGGGGCATCACAATGCCCGAGTTTAAGCTCTATTACAAAGCTGTGATCATCAAGACAGTGTGGTACTGGCACAAAAAAAAGACATACAGGTCAATGGAACAGAAGAGAGAATCCAGAAATGGACCCTCAACTCTATGGTCAACTCATCTTCAACCAAGTGAGAAAGAATATCCAATGGAAGATGGTCATTTTAATAAATGAAAAATTGGACAGCCACACAGAAGAATGAAACTAGACCATTCTCTTATGCCATGCACAAAGATAAATTCAAAATGGATAAAAGACCTAAATATGAGACAGGAATCCATCAAAATCCTAGAGTAGAGCACAGGCAGCTGCCTTTTTTTTTTTTTTTTTTTTTAAGATTGATTGGTTTGAGAGAGAAAGCAGGAGCAGACAGAGAGGGAGGAGAGAAGCAGACTCCCCACTGAGCACACAGCCCAACATGAAGTTTGATCTCATAATCCTGAGATCACGACCTGAGCCAAAATCAGGAGTTGGACGCTCAACCAACTAAGGCACCCAGGCACCCCCCAAATTGCCTCTTGGAAGAAAAGATGGAGAGAAAGAGAATTTCACATTCTAACCAAATGATGCCACAAGCGCCTGTTGACTTCTGTCCGTACCTATGATCAGGGTATAACTTCACATTCCCAGTGTCACAAGTTACCCGCAAGGCCTCTGTTTTTCATACTTACAAGAGAATAACTTTAAATGGTCAATGTGTTCCCATCTTGAACCACATACATTTAATTTTGTCAGCAACTCATTTTCTTTTTGGCAGCATCCATACTCAAAACTTACTGTGTCAATTTGTTGCCAACAAGAACTGCATTTAAAGTCACTGATGATTCATGGAAAAAAAAATTGGAATTTCTATTTAGGGATGATTCCGCTTCAGCATTGAATCATGTTTTTTCAGAGCAGCTTTCATTACATTTGGAGCAGTATACTCGGTCCCCTCAGCCTCAGTGGCTCCTCTTATTTATCCCTCGCCTGAAGTCATCATCTTAGTTTCTGATGCTAAAATCTGTTGCTATCAAAACAATTACGCTGTATCAAAAGACCAAAGGATAATGACTTCATGGATAACGTAAGTAGCAGGAACTGATGAAAATCTCAGTCACAGAAATACTATTTTCATACTGAAGTTCATAATTTCATAGTAAAATGTGTTAGAGAAAGGGGAGACGGCCTGATGGGAGGAAATAATATGTCACTTGAACGTGCCTGTGGTTTCCTGAGGAAAACCTTTGTTAAATCTTCATTGGAAACTAAAAGCATGTTATGAGCTCATGATCCCTTCAGAGTGCTCCAGAAATTGCTGGACTGGGGTATAATTTCACAGAATTTATCTGTCAAAGCCTCTCAGCCTGTATCCGTACAAGGCAACCTGCAGCTCTTTCTGTATACTCTTCTCCTCACAGAAGGAGATGCCAAGATACCAAGACATCCAGGTAGGTTCACAAAAATGACCGCAAAATTCAATGTGGAATGAAATTTTCCTACTGATTGTGAATTTTGGCTGTGGTCACAAAGCAGAAAGCAATAATGACTTTGCGTATCTCACATTCTAAGAGACCCAGCCACCAGGGATACACTAGCCATATCCCCATGGCACCCACTAGCCATATCCCCTCCATTCCCACTATGTCCATGGTTCTCAGAGTTGCACATTAAAATAAGCTGAAGAACTTTTCCAAAATCACAGACCTGAGCCTAACCTATCAAATCAGAATCTCTGTGGTTGGGTCCAGACAATGGTATTCTTTTAAAGGCTACTCAGGTGATTCCGAGGCAGCAAGTATGGAGAATCAGTGGTCCACAGAACAGAATATTAAGACTATTTGGATTTAAACAACATTGGCTTACCGTGGATGCTCAGGCTTCCCCTTCTCTTTCTGGCCCCAGGTCAGGGAACTCTGCATTAAAGATGCCAGTTACTAGGTTTCCCAAAGGACCCACTCATGTACCCAAAAAAGAACCAGTACTTGGATACCAACCACATAGCAGCCGTAGACAACCAGGGAAGAATACCAACAGCATCAGTGAAAGCAGATGACTTTGGCTGTTTTCTGAGATTTCTCTTCTGGTCTATCCCTAAAGGAGCCACAAGCAGAAAAGGAAGGAAAGGAGAGAAGGAGAGAGGGAGGGTAAGGCCATACCTTCTTTACCATCAATACAAATCCCTCAAGCTAAGGCCTGGCTGGCTGTGGGTCAGAGAGGAGGTAAGCACTAAACTGGGTGTGGGACTGAAGATTTAACATAAACTGAGAAAAATCAAACTTTCTGCTATCTGAAAATGACAGAAGACAATCTGCACAAGATGTTGTTAAAGGATACAAAAGAAAAGTCAATTCAAATGAGTACGTTTGAAGGCGATGGGAGAAAAATAAACCACTTTCTATTTGAATTCCACCGAGTTGAGATGTTCAATAAACCACCTGCAACCAATACTGATACTTCCCACATGGATTCACCGCATTATAATTTGAGGACAGAGAAAGGAATGAATTACATAGCTCCCCGCAGTCCCTATTTCAGTGATTCTATCATAGGTAAGATACCAAATACTTCAGGAGAGAAAGAAAGGGGGACTTTACAAAAATGGGGGACAAGGGAAGATAACCCTCTTTCATTTTCTAGACCTAACCAAAAAGAGGAGTTCTTCCATTTACAGGTACACAGGGTGGGGCCCAGTCAGCTAGGGTGATTGGTTCCCTTGGGATCATCTTACTCTTCTTTTGAAATAGGTAGGTCAGAAGCAGCATCCAAGAATCATCCACTCTCTGGAGACTTACCTACTGAAGCTGCTAGAGTGACCAACAACAGGATCACCAGAACAGAAGCTGGATCTTCAACTTAGCCTTCTGAAACCTGAGGTAATAAGAGGGTTCAAAGTCTGTTCAGAATGGACCACTCCATATTTGTGGGTTGCTGGGGCTTCCTATAAATCTAAAGTTGCTTTACTGTCTCTGCTTAGTGACTCTCTTTGTTATTGACCTTGTGGTCAGCCTTGCTCACAGGTGAGAGATGAAGGAAAAGTCACGGAGACCTATACCCGGCTTACACAGTACAGCCCACCATGCACCACTCTGGAGCTTTGAGCCTTAGCAGATGACTAAGCTGTCCTGAGGAAGACCATTTTGGCAAGTACCAGATGGTTTGATTAATGGCACATTTCTTTGTGAAACACATCAGACACTGAAAGAAGAGGAAAAGAAAGATCTCTTTCCACAATCAAGCCCAAAGCCCACTGGATGTGACCGAGAGGAATCCCACTGATTGATACTTGTATTCTTTTCAATCAACCAATTTGGAATTCTTTTCATAATCACTGACAGATAAAATCCCAAAAGGGTAGTTATTATTTCTAGATGGTCCAAAATAAAGGGTATATATTCCTTAAGACTCATTCTATTCTATTAGTGTAGCACATGCTAAATAAACCTATCTATGCGGTATACAGATGGGTGAATGAATGAATCAAAGAACAAATGAACAGAGAACATACATGTTTGAGTCAGGGCAGGCCATGAGCAATTCTGTCTTGGGTGTGGAGCCTAAGGAAAGTGGAAAAAAAAAAAGAGGGGGGGACATCATAGGGGAAACAGATCTAGAAACAAAATTTACCTTATAATTTTGCCCAGAACTATGCTAGTAATAATTATTAAAGCACCACTAAGCGTCATCCCTTCATAATGAATAAACTTCAGAAGTCTCTGTTTAATGATCCAAAGTGTAAACAGCCCTGGTTTGGCCCTGAATGGTGACCCAGCCTTGGTCTTCTCATTTAAAACTGCCAGGCTTTTTCCTCCATCCACAGCTGGCAAATTGCAGAGTTTCAATATTTGAACCAGACTTGAAAACTTTATACATAATGAAATTTCAACTAAGCAAGTTCTCTGAACTCAAAGCTTTCTTGCAAATTAGGCATATCCTACGAATCCACTTTTGATAAAGTTAATGTTGAGTCCCCTTAGACAGTCGAGCTTGTGTGTTTGAGGGGTTTGACAATGCTGAATGCTGAATTTGTGATTTTAAACATGAGTTCTGGTTATTTTAAGCTATTTCTATCTCCTTGACGGCACTGTAATGAAAGAACCTCCAAGGGTGTTTTTATTCTCTCATAAGTGTTTCTAGCAGGAAAAAAAAAAGTACTTATTTGTAGAAATTTTCCATTGCCTAATAAATGTATCCATCCCCAAAAAGAATCAGTTAATAAGAGTATTCATCAATATATACAGAGTGGAAGCCAACTACCCAACATAAATCCTCATGAATCAAATATTACTTAGGTTTTCTAATTTCCTAAGAAATCAATATATAATTTAGCTGGTGATGGATGTGCAGCCACAAACCATTAACAACCTAGTTGTGAATCTCTCCAACTAAGTGTCTCCAGGCAACTGGGAACCTATCTGGATGACATAAGAAGTTCCCCTCTAAAGTTAAGATCCTAAAATGTATATTCTATTAGTCTGAAATATTACATTTGTGCCATTCCGTTGGGTTAAGTAAGGCTTTTGGAAACAAACAGAACCAGAATCTACGCCACTGGGGTATATTTTCTCCCACTCTTAAGGAGAGATTTTCAAAGAATGACACCCCTATCTCACCCCATACTCTCACTCATTCCTCCCAGTGGGAGAGTTTGCCAGAAGAAACAAACTCCTATATTTGTCTACTTGCATTTCAGCTACAAACCCTCTGAAAGATGGAAAAGGACTATCAAGCATCCTAATTATACTTTTTACATTATCTAAGTACACTTTTCATTGGAGGATAACATACACATGGAAGAGTACACAACAAGTCTACAGTTCACTGAATCTGTACTGAGTAAACACATCAACAACCCCAAAGACTCCTTTGTGTCCTATCTCGGTCATCCTTCCCAAAGTGCCTTCAATACCACAGATTAGTTTTGCTTGACCTTGAAAAGTACATAAATGCAATCTAGGTCTTTCTTTTGCACCACGGCTACAAGAGGGTACATGCTGTTGCTTGTGGCTTTGATTTGTTCAGCCTCTGCTATGTGATATTCCACTATGTGAATATACCACCTCTCGCCCATTAGACTGTGGAGGGAGATGTGAGGTATTTCGAGTTTGGGGCTAACTCGAAGAATGCTTGTACACATTTTTGTGACATACACACTAATTTCTGTTGGCTTCCTAACTAATTGCATTTTGACTACTGATAAAGATGAATCAAATGGAGTTGCCTGCCAGGGGACTGTTGATTTGTTGAGCTCATACCCACTGAATGATACACCGCAGCATCTTTCATTCCTATGGATTCGTTCCAGAGTGGAAAGAGGAAACACTATGGTCCACAGAGAATTGGATCATAACTGTGCTCAGGCAGAGAAAGAATGACATGAACAGCCCAGTAGGCTCATTTAGCTCAGATGAGATTTTGTGAGAGAGAACAGAACCTAGTATGAAAGAAATGAGCTGTATGATGAAGCTAGATTTGATGGAAGGGACCAGAGTTTTTGGAGGGTTACTTAAAGCATGAAAGCTTGCATCCCACCTGCTATCTGCCTGGCGAGACAAAGAGCCTGGAGACTAGTATGAAAGGTTGGAGGCTTACCACACTCTGTTTTGTGTGGGTTGTGTTGTTTTACTGCCTTTTTGTTTCAACAAGTCAATGGGGAAAGAGAAAACTGCATCATAATGTGTGCTCAGGCACACACAGTCACTGTGCCAGAGATGTCCACAGATGGGCCAGGGGGCCACCCTACCCAGCGAGCCAGGCTAAAGACAAACCACACAGCAGAAGCCTGTGTGTCAGGTCACAGTGGCACAGGAAGCATTTTTGATAAAGAAGAATGTCTTGGGACACCTGGATGGCTCAACAGTTGACCGTCTGCCTTTGGCTCAGGGTATGATCCCAGAGTTCTGGGATCAAGTCCCACATCGGGCTCCCTGCGAGGAGCCTGCTTCTCCCTCTGCCTATGTCTCTAACTTCTCTCTGTGTCTCTTATGAATAAATAAATGAATAAATAAAATCTTAAAAGAAAAAAAGAGTGTCTTACTAGTCCCTTACTTTCGCCAGCCCTTTGGCAGGCATTCTGACCTAGTCACTCTGAGCCGACCTAGCTCCTACTCTAAACATCAAACTCAACATTGTAGCTGGCTACAAACACCTGCAAAAATTATTCTGTGAATAACTCCAAGCAAAACTAATCATTGTAAGTATTGATAAAAATGACTTTCAAGGTTAAAAAGCACTGCCATTTATAGATAAGCTAAGAGAACACACAAGCATCACATCACCACCACACTTGGCATCCAGTACCCTCCCACACACTGAGAAATCGGCCCTGATTCCTGGGTCCAGACCAGAAGAACTCCAGATTCTTTTGTTCAACAGATTCATTCTATTTATTGAGTATTTAATTTGCACCAATTATGAGATCACTAGCAACAGAGAAGCACTTTCTCTGGTTAGATATCTCTCCTCTGAGTACCTTTTCATAGAACTTCACTTCTCAGAGTGTCCCACAGAACACTTACCTTTCAAAATGCTCTGCTGCAAGATGGTTTTGAAGACAGGTAACTTTTGGAAACCCTCCCTATCATGTTCCTTTTTCATAGCTCCATACTGTATATGAATATATTCAAGGCTCTAAGAACTTCTGCAATAAATAAGCATGTTTAATTCTCTTTAACCTAACATCTGCCAAACTTATTTGATCTGGGAATTCTATTTATATGACACAGTATTTGTGGGTCATAATTTGAGAAATGATGTTATGAAGACCATTCATTAAAGAGACTGCATTAACTCATCCAGGAAGGTTTTTCGGATGGCCTTCACTACAACTAAATGCTCAGAGGAGAGGCCTGGGTTGGCAGTTGTTCTCAAGGACTCACTGGGTAGCCTTGCCTTCATTTGCAAATAATCAAGTTCCTCTGTGTTCTGCAAAACCCAATTTCCTTATCTATAATATGTACAGTACAAATTAATATACTTACTTTGAAGAACCACTGCATTAGAAATATATGTTAAGTCCTTAAAATATAAATATATATACACAACAAAAGATACTCATCATTATTACTAAGTCTATGTAAACTACAGTCTTTCTTCATAAGAGCCAATTCTCTAGATTAAGGATCCACCATAATGACATATGCACCTTTTTTTCAACTAGAGATCATAATCCTTAGGTCTTCTAGCAAGTGAGGGAGATTTGAGCATGCCCAGGAAGAAGTTGCCTCTTGGGAAGAATCACCTTCCTTTTAGTAATGTCCTCCTCACTTGCTAGCCAGGCACTGTTCCATAAAACTTAAAGCAATGGTGGAAATGTGGCCAGTGTCCTCTGTGTTGGACAGTGTAGTTCTAGACTCCACTCACTGGCATGAGCTCTTTCCTCTCTTCCTCCCCAAATCTGGGTCTTCCACAGGTCAGCAGAGCCCTGGGTCACCCGTACTACGGCAGGTCAGTTGTAAAGGCTGCTTCGTAATTAGGGTTGATGTGAAGTTTGGGTTGGTGACAACGTTGTCTGCTGGGTTGATATAAGGAGTGCTGGAGAAGGTTCTTGTGAAGGCAAAACCCTTGCACAGGCATAGTGTCCCACTGCCTTGTCATCGTTAACTTCTTTGGAAGTGGATCATACCCCTTGAAAGCAGCTGCTAAATGAATGTTTTGGATGAGAAGATACAGTAAGTAAGACATTACCAGTGAAAAATACCTTTGTCCCACCAAATTCATCCACTCCATGGGAGAGAATAGGACCACCAGGGAATGAAATGTTAGGTGGTTAAGTTTTGATAGAAAGAAATAATCCTGGGTATGGAGAACTGATCACACCATGGGATAATGCACTGGGAATAGCTAAGCAGCGAATCAGAGGTGGAGGTGCTGAGGGCTTAGTCTCAGGGTATTTGGGAAACAAAATCTTGAAAGAGAAAAGATAGAAGGTTCTAGGGGTGATTGTGCAGTTGCATCGAAACGGTCTTAGAATGACTCCATATATTTTGGTTTTATCCTCTCCTCTAAGTAAGCCACTGAGTTGAGGAATTTCAGGAATCTCTAAATTCTGTCCTCTTTCATTCTCTCTTCCCCAACCCCTAGCGTGGGCTACTAACTACTTTCTGCCAAACACACCACTTTCCAAGTCCACGAAGCCAGGGCATTCCAAGAGGGCTTCCAGGTTTAAATATCCCCTGTGTCAGTTAAGACCATACCTTCAGCAGAAGAAAGTGGTTTTAAATTTCTTAAAATTGGCTGCTGTTCCCATATCGTTTCAGATTTGAAGGAGAAAACCATTTACCTTCCTCAGGAATATTTTTTTAAATAAATTGCTCATTTTTATTTATAAAGAATGATTAAGGCTTTGGGGAGAAGATCTCTGGAGTTAAAAGTTTCTCTAACAAACCTTATGGCAGCTCTACCCCAGCAATGCCAAGATACTCATGTAGCCAGCTCACTTGTGTATCTCTTTGTTTAAAATTGAAGCAAAGGCTCTGGGGGAGAAGAAGAGAGACAGACAGACAGAAAGATATATACACGTAGGTATCAGAGCAGTACACCTTGAGTTGACTTTTTAAATAGGCTTAACTTCAGTACAACTATAAAGGACAGAGAATATGCAGATGATTAGGGAAAATGACACCTTATCCCACATTAGAGCAAAATTTCACAGTCAGCTTTTTAAAAAAACAAATCATTTAAAACACTTCCCTCAAGCAAGAGTTAAAACCAAGGAACTTACATCACTGAAGCCAAAGCAGGAAGAAACAGCCAGAAAATACCACATACAGAATTCAGGCAAGGAGTTCCAAGTAGCGTTCCGACAGGCGGAATATGGATTAATCGGGGAAGCCCATGAGATCTCCTTTTCAGGAGAATTTTTAGAACAGGATAAAACCACCTAGCACATCTCCTTAGAAGTCAGGGGAAAACCAGAACAGCAGAGCTTTCTCAGGTCTCTTCCATGTGTATTGACAATGGGTTAGAAATAGAGCATTTCCATGGCAGAGTCAGTGTTAAGTGCTAGCTGCATGTCAAGCCTTCCAGTGGCCAGCTCAGGGTTTGGTTCCTGTTCCTTTTCACTGTGTGGATTTATTACAGGCAGGTTCCCAAGACACAGAAGCTCAATGTTCCTCCTGCCCGCCTCCCTCAACTTGCACTCGTGTTTGGTTTGATGAATCACTTTAATATATACTAAAGGGTTGAAAAATAAAAATCAATGTATGCCAATCAATAGACCTCTAGAAAGAATCATGGTTTCTCAGCTTTGCTTGTCTATAAAGGGAAATGCTCTTGCAGCCTAAAAATGTACTAAGTAGAAAAGAAAAGACTAATAATGTAGGAGCTAAGTTGTGATTAAACCAAAGTCACCGCCAACTGGTCTCATCACAAAGTGAGCCAGGTGTTTTCCCAGAGTTCTGTGCTTTCACATTTCACATACTTCATTTCACATAATGAAGCACCAGAGAAGGGGCAACCAGAGAAAGCAGACCCACTGCAGAAAAATACTCACGGCTGGAAGAAATACAGGACTCAGATCTCATGGCCTTTGTCTCTTCCATCCACCCTATTCCTATTCTGGGCCGTCCCAAAGGGCATTTGGATCAGAAGGAACAGCTTGGGAGGGAGTCCCCATGTTGTTCTGATTTAATGGGCATGGCTAACAGATAGCCTGACCAGAGACATCTTCTACTGACTCTGATCACAGCAGAAACGGAAACCTCTCTTTTGAGATTTTTATGGATAGGAGCCCTCAAAGACTTCTTTTTGAAAGCAGAAAGTAGGTAGAGTGTGTTATAGCCTGTTCATAGGCACCCACAACTAGTATGCCCATATAAGTCAGTCCCCTGGTCTCTACCCCTAAAAGCATTCCACAATGGAAGGATAAAAGTTGACCTGGAAAGGGGAACAGGGAGGTTAAAACCAATCAAGAGTCTCAAAGTTAACAATTCACCTCGGATCATCCCTGCATTCATCTCTTGGGAATGACAATTCAAAACTAAGCCAGCTTTAAGCTTTCATGGCAGCAACCGCATCAGGACCACCTCCACCCTAGGCATTTGGCTGCATACGGAGGCAAGAAAACCCACAAGCCTTCATTATGTTCATTATGTTATGGTAAGTTCCAGAGGGAATCACTGTTGAAAGCTGAGATCTGCACCCTCTCTATAGGCCTCCATGGAAGAACCATTTCACTTAGCAAAGCCAAGGAATTCTGTTCCCACTTTTTTTTCTTTTTTAAGATTTTATTTATTTTTTCATGAGACACACACACACACAGAGAGAGAAAGAGAGAGAGAGAGAGGCAGAGACACAGGCAGAAGGAGAAGCAGGCTCCATGCAGGGAGCCTGATGTGGGCTCCATCCTGGGACTCCAGGATCACACACTGGGCCAAAGGCAGGTGCTAAACCGCTGAGCCACCCAGGGATCCCCTTCTGTTCCCATTCTTAAGAGTCAAAATTTTCTGGAGCAAAAAAAAAAAAAAAAAAAAAAAAAAATACACCTAGCTCTCATTCCCAGGAGCCCAGCTTTGCACAATTTGTATAATTATCTGGTTCACCAATATCTCCTCTCTAGGCTTGGTAGTGCTGTCTAGCTCTCAAAGTTCTACATCTTCCAAGGTTGGTACAAATGACCCCCCCCACATACCTGAAACCTTTACTCACTCCACAACTCTTTCCTTCCTCCTCTTCCATGAGTTGGAGACTCTCCCTCTCCAACTCTCTAAGACATTTCTCTATTTTTCTTTCCAACCAGCAGTCTTCTAAAATACCTCTCTACCTAGAAGATGAATAATCGGTACATATGAACGTCTCCCATAAACAAAATGCCATAACCTTTCCTGATTCCAGTTACACAACTGCCATCCCATCTGGACTCCATGAAGCCTGCAATACGGCTACCACAGACCTTCCCACCATCCTGGTCTGCTCTCCCTTCCTCATGACGATGGAAGCGGCGCAGACCTCAAGCAGGCACTCCCCATCCCTGTCTTCCTTGATCTCAACAGCACTGTCCAAAAGAAGCCTGACGTGAGCCACATCTTAAATTCACATTTTCTGATCATCACATTCAAAACATAAAAAGAAAATGGGGAAGATTAACGTAAGCAACATATCTCATTTAGCCCAATGCGTCCACACTGAGATCTCAACATGCAATCAAGATAAAGAAATTATTAGCGAGCTCTTTTACACTCTTTCTCCCTATTTACTTATTGGAATCTGGTATATATCTCACATTTACAGCACATCTCAATTTAGATGTTTATGTTTTCTTACGAAGTATTTGGCCTTGATCTCAGTTTCATATAAATCATGACAGAAAAGTAGATTCACGTGCCCAAGCTGTTCCCAACAGACAAAAAGTTCTCCAGTAACTCAATCAGTTGTTACATGTAAATTATTAGTTAAAATTAAAAATTCAGTTCTACCTACAATCCTCCTTGTTTCATCAGACTTCAGATTCCAATGGCAAGCGGCATTTCTCCTTGTTCATCAACAGTACTTCCAAATATAAAACACCCTCTTCTTGGAAGCTCGTATCACCTTCTCCCTGCACGTTGCCCAGCACCCCCTAGATGTCCCCCTATGCCTGTCAGACTCTGGCAGCTGGCTCCTGCTCTTCCTGTCCACCTCTAGCTCTTGTGCTCTGGATAACCTCAGGGCTGTGTCATATGCCAGCCAACACCTGCCCTCAGAGCACGGTGACCTCTGAATTCCAGGATCTTCGGCTCTTCTCCATTTCAGATGCCCACATCCACAGCTATCTTCTAGATCTTGTCATGACCCTGAATTGGCCCACATCGAGTCTAACGCCCCATTCCGTGTCTTCACTCTAAACTTCTCATCCTCCCATTCCTCTGACTTTATGAAAACTCAATCCCCCGAGACTTCTCTTCCACCCCAGTCCACTGCCCTCACTCCCATCCTCACAGCACAGTAAGTGGGTCAGGAACAGAGCTCCTGAAACCAGACTCTGTGAGGTTGCACCCAACCTCGGCCACTTACAGGCTACGTGGCCTTGGAGAAATTATTCAACCTCTCTCACTTAGCTCTCTCTGCTGTTAAAATGAGGGGAACAACCCTGTCAAACAGGCTGTGTGAAGATCAACCATAAAGCACTTAGCACCATGTGGTCGTTATGTCAATTTGTTAAACTGGGCCAGAGTAGAACAATAGTCTCCCCAACCACTCTTTGTCCTTCTGTCCAGCCACTGGGCAAAACCACACCCATGTCACTGCTGCCATCTGCCTTCCTACTCTCTACATGGCCAACCACATCCTCCTGGGGAAAATGCCAGCAGGCTGCAAACTGGCGCTCCCAAAAATGCAGTCTCTGACACCAGCATTACTGTGTGAGCAATCTGCATGTCCGCCGTCAGCTCTTTCCACCATTCCCCACGCCTAACAGGCTTTTCCCCCATCAGAAGTGGAGGCTACAACAGCCGAGGGAAGCGCTAGCAAACTTCTAATGAGAAATTTCTGGAGAACTGAACACGAGTCAGAAACTAATGGGGTTTTCTTATTATTACTTTGCTTGACTTCGAACTGAAGTAATCATTATGTTATAGAAAAAGGTAAATGACCTCTGCCCAGCCTAGCTCCTATCTAGAGGGCCAAATTTGTCCATAGACTCAAGGAGCTGGGATTTTATCATCAAAACAGAGCAGTGGTGGAGCAAAAGCAACCTAAAGAAGACTTGGAAACGAAGCTGAAGGAAGACAGGAATGTCTGAGAGAGAGAGAGAGAGAGAGAGAGAGAGAGAGAGAGAGAGGCACTTAGAGGCCAACACCACCACAGGCTGGGTAATGGCCCTCAGAGAGGCCCACATCCACAGCCCTAGAACCTGTGAGCATGACTTAAGGCAATATGCAGATAGGATTATCTGATGGATACTGAGGTGGGGAGAAGTTCCTATGTTACGTGGTGGGTCCCAAATATAATCACAAGTGTCCACAGAAGATGGAGGTTGAGGGAGATTGGAGGTTGAGGGAGATTGGATGCTGAAGTAGAAGTTGTCACAACAGAAACAAGAGATTGGAATGATGTCAGGGAATGTCAAGGCAGCCTCCAGATGCTAGAAAAGGCAAGAAAAGAGATCCTCCCTAGGGCCTGTAGAAGGAACCAGCCCTGCCACACCTTGACTTGAGCTCAGTGACACTGATTTTGGAATTCCAAACTGCAGAACTCTAAGAGAAGAAAGTTCTGTTGTGTTAAGCCAGCAGCACTGTGGTAATTTGTCGCAGCAGCAGTCAGAACCTAATACACACAGGCCATGAGGAAAACCTCAGGTGCTCCAGAAACCTTGCAAGAGGCCAGGCCCAGCCTGTGCCATGAGGGGACACTCAGATCTGGTCGTGAGGGTCTCAGCCCTGATGCTCAGACTGGCCAACGAAGGAGACTCATCAGGACAGCCCTGGGTCAGCGCACGCCTGCATTCAACACTGCTTTGGATGCCATCACCCTGCTCAGAGGGGCTGCTGAGCCTCCTGGTCTGAAAAACAAGATACTCTAGGTGCTCCCAGAATTAATAGACTCTTCACAAACCTCTAAGCATTGGAGACCCCAGAGAACCAAAATGAATGGGGTATGTTCAGAACATAAATCTCTACGTAGATCTGTTAGGGGTCAAACTGTGTTCCCCCCAAATTCACAGGCTGGAGTCTCAACACCAGTACTTTGCAATGGGACTTTATTTGGAAATGGAGTCATTGTAGCTGTAAAGAGGGAAGATGTCACTGGTGTGGGGAACCCCTACTCCAGTATGCCCAGTGTCCTCATAGAAGAGGGAAAATCGGACACAGATACTCCCATGAGCACATCATGTGAAGATGGGAGTGCTGAGGCCACAAGCAAGAAATCACCAGGGGCAAGTCCTAGAAAGATCCTCCCCCCCCCCCCGCCCCACCCCCAGCTTCAGAGGGAGCCCGGCCCTGCCCGAACCCTGGGCTCCAACTTCTGGCCTCCAGAGTCCTGAGACAATACTTTGTTAAGGGCAGCCCTAGCCCATGAATGCGAAATCCTGACAGAAAGGAAAGAAACTAAAGCTGCCCGCCCCCCCACCCACCCCCGGAAGAACAGGCCCCAAAGAAGGAGCTGGATTCAGACGGTAAAGCTCAGCCGGGTGGGCTACAAAGGGAGGAGCAGAGACAGGGAAATGCGGCCCTTCTGGCGCCATCCCCAGCCCCGCTGCAGACAGAGCCGTGGAGGACCTGGAGGACGGGGCTTCTGCTGCCCTGTGAGGCCAGGCCCCAAGGCTAGAGAGAACCAGAAGCTAGGCAAAGCCAAAGGTGGAGGTGATGGGCTGTTCAGGAGACCCTGGGGCACACGTCTTGAAAGTACCAGCCTCAGCTGCTGTGAGGGGGATTCTCTCTAAGGCAACTGTGAGCCCCAAGCAGCTCACGTGGCCGAGGCGGCCAGAGCAGGAGCCAGAGCCATGACAGTGGCGTCTAGAGTTCTCCTTCCATTTCTCTGGCCGTAGGGGGGCGCTGTGAAGACAGCCTTGGGGTCTCCTGAGATGAAGACATTCAGCAAGGCCAGGACAGTGAGGACACCGTGAGGGAATCATTCATGTCTGTGAAATTGTGCTTCCATAAATTATAGGTTTACAACCTCTGCTGTTAAGAGGGAGAAAAAGAGTGGTTTCTACTGAGAATTAGAGGGAAAAAAATATTGTAACTGAATGAAAGAGAACAGAGCTCCTAACCAGAGGAGAGGCTCCTTGAAGAAGACAGAGATCAACACATGGAACCTCACTAGCTTCCACCCTGGCTTCCCTCCAGTGGTGGTGGGTGAACCATAGCTCAGCCCCCCACCGTCCCTGGTTATGCTCATGCCCTCCCTGAGCTTGCAGGCTCACAGAGCAGGGGTCACCTTCTCTTGCATCTAGAACAGTCCCCACATGGTCCCTGTGACTTACTTACAAAAACAGAAGCACTAAGTCACGTCAGCTCAGAGGTACCATCCTTTAAAGGATCATATACAAGGAACAATCCTTGATTACTGAGTTCTTAGCATAAGCGTCCTTAGCCCAAGCCTTGATGGGCCACAGCTGAGGGGACTCAGGGCCCAGAATATGTGGTCCAGAGACAAATTTACTGTTCTGACTTTGTTTCCCTAACTACATAATTCACCAGAAAATTCTCTCTTGTCCTTCAGTATTGAGAACATATTAATTCCGCTCCCTTCTCCCCACACACCCCACTCACTCTCCAGGGGCTCCATTCCCCAGATCCCTACCAGCCCTCAAGTTCTATTCCTTGGAGATCCTCCTCCTCTTACAGAGAACCCTCTCGTGGCTGTTTTCTTGGGAATTAGTCTTTTCTCCTAGAATTCCTCTGCAACTTTGACAATCCTACCACCAAAACAAAAACCAAACACCACTCACCCAAGTCCTCAGCACATGCAGCCTAAGGCGACGAGAGCCCAGAGGGGGTTGCAGTGTGACTAAGCAAACAATAAATAATCTTGAAGTGAATATTAAAAATCCCCTTTTGGGCAGCCTAGGTGGCTCAGCGGTTTAGCGCCGCCTTCAGCCCAGGGTGTGATCCTGGGGTCCTGGGATAAAGTCCTGCATCAGGGCTCCCTGCATGGAGCCTGCTTCTCCCTCTGCCTGTGTCTCTGTCTCCCTCTCAATCTCTCTCTCTCTCTCTCTCTCAGGAATAAATAAAATCTTTTTAAAAAATAAAAAATAAAAATAAAAATCCCTGTTTGCCCATGCCTCCACTGGGAAGGTCTCTTGGTCCACCCCTTCCAATGCTCCACGCTGCTGCACTGTGATCCCCTCACCCACTACCTCAACACAAGGTGTGTCCTATGATGACGCTACTTCCTCCAGGCCACACCCCCAGGGCATCACCTTCCTCCCTACAGGGCTCACAGAGCTCTTCCTAAATTAAGACAGTGCCCTCCCAAAGATATTTTTCTGGTGCTCATGAATAGGATGGCAAGTTTTCCATAACGATACTATTCAGATCTGGTTAAAACTGGCTGGTTAATTTTTTTTTTAATTTTGCCTGGTTTTCCTTATTTTTAAGAACCAATTAATGTGATTTGTTTTTTGTTTTTAGTTTACTGCTGTATTTAGCTTGAGTTCCTACTTATAAATAAACCTACTCTGGCTCACCTACTCCATTCGTTTTTGCTTTATATCATGTTTTGACAAATTCTGACAAAGTTATAAAAGAATACGAAGCAACCAACTGCCTTCACTTCGAACTCATCTTAAAAAGTTCAATTTTATTCTTGCTAATAACCCAGGAAATTGATACTTACAAAAACTGGAAAATCTTGTTTTTCTAACTATGATAAAAAAAAATTGTCACTCCTACTCAAAAGTAATTATACTAACAGCTTATAAGAAGAATTTATATTGAGTTATTAAATTAGTGACAAATGTATTTTCTTCTAGTCCGGGAATAACCTATAAATGATTTCACACATACTTGGACCCCTACAGTGCCCTTAAATTCATTTCTTCTCATGGTAAATTTTTAAAAAGCAGGGAGGAGAAAAAAAAATGTTTTTGCTAATATGTTTTGGTAATTTAACTCTTTCCGAATCTCTCCCACATCCTTCAGAGACCAGGAGTTGTGTATATTCCAGTCATCTCCTCAAAAGTGAATTCTATTTGAGTGGAAGAAAAAGTTTTAGTGACAAGAATACAGATGGATGTGTAGGCATTTGCATTCTCTGCCATGTTCTACCCCTCTAACTCTGAATAAGCTATTTAGCCTCTTTGAGACTCAGTTTCCCCATTCATACCTTGAAGTTCCAAGTAACTGTATCCAAAATCTCAAAAGAGGCAAGAGGGATTACCAAGTGGTAATTACTTTGATGGCAGTACTGGGTTGGCCTTTTTATCGTCTGGAATATTTTTCAACTCTGTAGGAGCAGAGTTTAACCTGCAAATTTTGGTCCAGTAGGAACTGGTGGGGTTCAGGACACACCGCCCCAAAGCAGAACACTTTGGCATATTCATTATCTTAAGGTAATGAATATATGAAAAATGAAGAAAGCAGGAAGGTCACTCTGACCCCATGTCTCCCATTCCTCCCCCACCCCGCCCGTCCTTCCCTGAAACAGGCTTGAAATTCCAAGTGAAAGGTATTTTCCCATACCAGGGGGAAGGAGATTGCTCTTATCACCAAAGATAGGGGGTGTGGGGCTGAGACATCTGTGCAAACAAATCTTATTAAACTAACCCTTATCTTCCTGGTTACTTCTTTACCATTTACCACCTCTAGCCCAAACACCTCTGATTTGTCAATTTTTCACAAATGTATTGTTTCTTTGGCTAAAAGGTATAAAAGTGTCCTGCTCTCTTTCACTTAAAAATCCCCTTGATGAGTCAGCTAAAAAAAAAAAATAGCAATTTTATTCATCTCAACCCTGAGTACACATATTTTTAATAAGCTTCGTGTCAAAACAGGAGGGGCACATAAAGCACATCTGCTGTCACGAGGTTGTCCTGAGGAAAGGCAATTGTATGATTGATCAAGTTTAGAACTGAACTAGCTGCTTTCTTCATGAAACAACATCTTTACTCGAAAGAATGACTGAAACTGGTTGGTGGACATTTCCCCAACAACAAATCAGTTATGCCTGTCACTTCAAGGAAAAGTGACAGTATTTGTCAGCTACGATAAAAATTTGAGCTCTTAAGCAAAAAAATAGCATTTTGGAAAATTTCGATCTACCCCCAGGATACTGACAACTTCCAAATACTCAAAGACTTGGGTGATAAGATGGCTGGTGATATAAACAACTGTGATTTTTTTTTTTTTTACACCATGTAACAAAACATGTCAACAAAACAGGTCCTTTGGAACAACTTTGTAACTTAATGACCTAATATTTTCCAAACGTCCAATGCACCAGGCAACAAAATCACGTCCGAATAAACAACCCATGCAGAGTGCAAAACAGACCAGTGGATTTTAATATACAGAGGGAAAAAATTAATTGACATGTTCTCAGATTCTCCATCACAACTAAAGGTTAAGAAACTACCTCTTGCTGGGGTTGAGCTGAAGTTTATTATCAAAAAAGAATATTCACAAGCTGAAGCTGCTCGCTGCATTGCCTTTACTTGCCTGCCTGAGGCCCTCACATCACACCTGCTTGACTGGGAGGCATAGTGAATATGAGAAGTACACAAGGTTCTCCCTCGGCTCTAGGAAGAAATAAATTGTAAACTGTTAAAAAAAAGAAAAAGAAGAAAGAAGAAGAAGAAACCAAGGCAATAAGTTGTCCTTTTCCAACCGGATGTCCAGGTAAGTTCACACTTTCTTCACGTGCTTCAACCAACACAACGTATTACAACAGAATGAGTGTGGGAGCAGAGTGCTATACAGCTATCTCCCTGTAAGCAGACTTTATAGAGATTTATAAAAATATAAAACGATGTCACTCTTCTAAGTTATTTGTTTTGGATCAGATAGTTATTTTTCATAAAATATCTGTTTTTTATGGTAACATATAATGGATTTATTATTGTTATTCTTAAGCAAAGAAATATTTTCAGTGTCTTAATTTCTACTAGGGGAAAGATTAATAGATAAAATGAAAGCTCTTTAAAAACCTCAGTAATATTTAATAGTGTAAAATGGACGGAAACCAAAAAGGGTGAGAACTGCTCTCTAAGCAGGGGGGTTTAGGTTATCGACCGATAGCTTTGTTTAATATGCAGGTTAGAAGACCAACACGGTCCTATCCCAGAGCCTATCAGTGCCCCTGCCCCTAAGTGAAGGACTAACAATATTCCCCATTCATACCAGGAGCTACCATAACACAACATCTCTACTTATCTACACCATGGGCTTCTCTGCAGCCAACTGTAAGCATCCTGTGAATAAGAACCACAACTTCTATTCCCTTGTGCCTGCTAAGTACCTTACAAATGGCAAAGAGATGATGGGTTGATTTTCATCATAAAAATATATCTCCCAAGAGGCTATGTTCTCCTGAAGATGGACTCAACCAGCTTGCTGGTAACTCAACCAATTTGTAAGTAACACTTCCACAGCCTGGGATGAAGTACACTGTGCCTCTTTTCTAGAAGCATCATTCTCTTCAATCAAAAGGGCGTGAGAAAAGGAGGACTCCTATCTAGTCAGCCAAACCAACCCAAGTTGAGTTTTTCAGTCTAGTGTTGCAACCGGATCCCCCACATCCTGAGGGCTACATTTATCACCACGGCACACTGAAACAAATTAACACAGGCATGACAAGTAGAGAAGAGGCAGTTGAGTTTAATAATCTTACATCTGTAAAGGATTTCTTACCTCTCCCTGGATTCTCAGAACATTGAGAATTCTCACTGCCATGAGAAAGGGTGGCTATTTTTACTTCTTATTAACCAATGAGCAAGCAGGCAAGGAGATGAAATCACCCACCAATGCCCATATAACAGCTTGGGGCACAGCGCAGAGCCCCCTCACTTCCCTGAAGGAACTCTGACTCCTGCTGCCATTTTGTTTTTGAAAGCGGTGGGGGGAAGACCATCAGTCATCTTTGCTCTTTTCTGGCTTCACTCTTGCTTATTGTGGGCTCTAATTCTTTGATTTGGATGCAAGAGTATTTCTTTTTTTAAATAAACTGCATCATTATCTAGAAAATTTTCTTCTTTAAAAATGTCCAGTATGTCTCTGAGATTCCTTATTGGCACCTCTATAAAACACAACTCAACACAACTTGGCCAGAAACAGGTCAACGTCACTCCATGGCATAATAATGCAATTACCTGCCTCTTCTCTTATTTCTTACCTAGTAATATGTGTCAAAGTCCTGAGGTGTAACGTACAGTGACGTGTATAACCTGGCAATACACATTCCCATATTTTCTCAATGGTTAGATACAGATCAAGTCTGGAGAGCACTTTCCAAAAATACTTTGCTGTTAGAAAAGATACAGAACCTCAAAGCCAAAACACTCCAGGAATGTCAGGGCTTTCTACCCTCATGTCGCTCAATTATTCCAGGTGTCTGAAATTATCATTTGGGAACTAGCACACTAGTGATACAGAATGCAGGTGGAAGGCCATCTGGGTCTCTATGACTAAGAGACGGGTATTTATAAACAGGCTCACTTATTTTTACTCCCCGGCTGTAAATACATAAGGTATCTTCTAGAGAGACCACCAATACTCCGATGCATAATTTTCAAAGACATCACAGATTTCTTTTTTTTTTTAATTAATTTTTTTTTTGACATCACAGATTTCAAGCAGGGGCAGATTTGTACTCAGATCTGACAGTCCACTCTCACCGTAATCAGGTTATGACTGTTTTGCCAGGGACCTCTCACCCTCACAGGGCCACATCAAGCCACGGGTAGCAGAACGTGCACCTATACTCACCTGGACCAGCTCCCATTCCAGGATTCAGGCCTTCCAAAGACACAGGTCTCGTGGAGGTCCTCTGAGATTTGTGGCTCTTTCATTTCACAAATATTAATAAGGGCAAGGAATGCTGGACTTGAGCGAGGGCTGTTTCCTTAAATCCCAGGGAGATGAGAGCTCACAATGATCTATGGAGAAGTTCCTCCTGCCCTCCACTCCTTACTGCCTTGCCCTACTCTCGGCTGTCTCTTCTGCCAAAGCCACAGCTCCATCAGACAAGGGCCTCCGGGGAAGCCGAGGCACAGGAGCTCCGGAGCTTCCCTGTTGCTGACCCCCACCTCCAGGAAGGTGGGACAGGCCTGCGAGGGCCGTGCCCTAACCACGCAGCTGACTCCATCAAGCTTCCCAGCTGTTGGCAGCAGAGGCCAGCTGGCCAACTCCTCTTAAAGTTTTCCTGGCGGCTTTAACATGATTTTGCTGCTGAACTTGGCCAAAGCAGGAGTGGGGTGTCCTGAGGTGAGACACTGAGAGGATGAGCAAGACAGACCCAGGTTCAAATCCCAACTGTATCTTATATCTGGCCCTGGTGCAAACCACTTGACTCCTCTGAGCCTCAGCTTCCTCGTATGTAAGTGGGTGACAAAAATACCCATTTGTGAAGTTTAAAAGAGGGATTTTCTGGGATCCCTGGGTGGCGCAGCGGTTTGGCGCCTGCCTTTGGCCCAGGGCACGATCCTGGAGACCCGGGATCGAATCCCACATCGGGCTCCCGGTGCATGGAGCCTGCTTCTCCCTCTGCCTATGTCTCTGCCTCTCTCTCTTTCTCTCTCTGTGACTATCATAAATAAATAAAAATTAAAAAAAAAAGAGGGATTTTCTATCAAGTTCCCAGAGCGAGGTCTAGTACATCAGTGTACTGCCTTTGCCTTCCATACTTTGCTCAAAGGAGAGAAAGTCAAGTCCTCCAACACAGAAGAGCCGCAGCTCTTTCTAATCCCATCGCTAGTCCTTTTGCTGTGGACTGGCCGTGCTACCCTCACTTATACAGCAGAAGCGATTACATGGGGGCTCCCAAGAATTAAGACTTAAAGCCCCCAGACTCACCCCTTCCCTTGGTAATGGAGACGATATCCACACAACAGACTGGAAAGATCAGCTGCCCCCCACACAGCTTAAACCAATGGCTCTTAAGCTGGCTACACATTGGAATCAGCTGGAAAGCTATGGGAACATCTACGGGCTCTAAAGGAGGCCTGGGAACCTGCATTTGTAAAGGCTCCACACGTGAGTCCAGCGGACAAAGGACTGAGCCCCTGAGTTCCAGTGGAAAAGCACCCGGACTGCCTGGATCTTCCGTTTTCTCCACGGAAGCCCCTGCCAGACGCCGATCAGGACGTTACTATGTTTGTTTCGCTGGTGCCGACAACAGTCCTCCCGGCAGTTATTAGGGAGAAGAACCTTGCCCTGCTCACTTACTTACATTCAAGATTTTTAACTCAGCCCGAAAGCCTCAACCACTTTCTGATCTCGTGTCCTGGAAAAACTGCCCCTCACTCACCGTAGCTGGAGGACCGAGACAGTGATGCTCCAGACTCTCGTTCTTTCCGTCGTGCCCATCCTGGGCCTCTGTGCACTTCTGATCCATGGTCCCACTTTCACCTCGAACTCATCTCACTGGTGCCCATCATTACTGATTCCAGACAGGCCGACAATGGTAACTGGTTAAACTCTAAAACATTCAAGCTTTTTTGTTTAATTGTCTTTTTTTATACTCCTCTCTCATCAAGTCAGATGCAGGTTGTATGAGAAAGGGTAAACATGGGGCGCCTTGCGGGGGGGGGGGGGCTCAGTGGTTAAGCATCTGCCTCTGGCTCAGGGTGTGATCCCCGGTGCTGAGATCAAATCCTGCATCGGGCTCCCCTGCAGGGAGCCTGCTTCTCCCTCTGCCTGTGTCTCTGCCTCTCTGTGTCTCTCATGAATAAAGAAAGAAAAGAAAAAGGGGTTCAACAGTTTCCAATTTTATTCTCTAGACTCATGTTCAGAAATCCAAGCTGTGGGGAGGCAAAGGGGAGCAGTGGCCAAGGAAGGCATGAAGGAAGTGAAGGGACGGCTCAAAAAGTAAGAGTCCACTAGGGGAAGATCTTCCACGGCCTCGGGACAGGCTGGCTGCTAGGGCCCTGGCTGGAACACCAACACCTGGGCAAGAAGTGAGGGCGCTCCAGTCAGGAGAATGTCCTGGCTTTTCCTAGACTTGCCCAAGGGATCCTAGTTATATGGAAAAAAAAAAAAAATCGCCGGTGGCTGTGACTCCTGGGGTGAGCCACCACCTTCTGGAGGACACATTCAACTCATCCCCAGGTCACTCCGCAGAGCACACATCACCGCAGCCCAGTTAACAGATGGGTACACTGAGCCTCTGAGAGGCAGGTCACTTCATCTGAACCAACGTCAAGCTCTAATGTGTTTTCCAAGCTCAGTGTCTTTTCCAGAACCCCTCGCACAGGATTAAGCTGATTTTTTTTTTTCTTGAAAGCACAAATCTCATTCACGGTAGGATCACAGTAAAAGTAAAGTAAAATGCCTGCTCCGAAGTCACAGCAGGAGGCTGGCCCAGCGGCCCTGGCTACACTGCAGGTCTGGCCAAGTTCTCTGAGCAGCTGACAGCTTAGCCAATCCAGCTGAGCTTTAGCGGACTTGCTAGCCACCTCAGTGGCCAACAGTCATTACCTGGACTCCCCACAGTCGGCAGAGACCTGCCACGTGGGCTGCTGCTTCCTTCAGGCCCAGCTCAAATCTCTGAAAGTCTAGGTTGGCAGGGCCCAACCTCCTGCCATCTCCTGCCATCTCCAGGCCCCTGTTTACAAGTTTATCCTCCCCTCACCCCGATTCTCCCTCCACGGACCTGGGACGGCCCCTGCTTCTCCAGCTAGTGGGGCAACGCTGCCTCCTCCTGGCAGGGGTGGGAAGCGCACCCGCTGCAGCACAGCCTCCCTGGGATGTTCAAGGGAAGAGCCCAGGAAGCCCCAGGGGGGCCTTCAGGGAAGTCACCGCAGGGAGTCAGGAGGGCATGATGGGGAGAGTCAAGGAAGGAGGAGACCCCATGCATCACCCCCCATTCTATGGGGTGGGAAGGGAACATGAGACCAGCCAAGCCTCAACATGCGTCAGCCTCCCCGGGCCCCACTCCCCGGGGTGCTCACTCCAGAACCCTGAACCAGGATACCGGGGGTTCGGGGTTGCTCACGGGAAGCCAGGCGGCCGAGGCCCTGATACAGACAGGTGCAGCCAGAGTAAGAGAACGCAGGCACCCCAACCCCCACCCCGGGAAGGCATCGCTGTGAGAAGCTTAGAAAAGCTTGGGCGGCTGGAGAAGCTTGGGTGCAGGTCACCGAAGAGCTTTCCTGAGACCAGAGCTTGAAGCCTGGGGGAGCGGAGCTCTGAGATGCCCAGAAGGGGGTCATGAGACGTGTGTCAGGGAGAGAAGACACACACCGGAGGGTGTGCACGATGCTGGCGGTGGCCCTGACCCCTCTTACTTGCAGTTGTTCTGAGCTGACTAAAAAAGACAACGATGAGCTGTTTGTTCCCAAAGAGTTCTTTTATCCCCCCTTCTTTTATCCATCTAAGGTCTTTCTAGAATTGTAGCTATAGCAACAGTCCCTCAATTGTTCAAATCACACTCGGTGGAGAACACTATTTTTCCACCCTCCTTCTCACCATTTGGTTCGAACTTAGGTGGGGCCGCTGGGTTTGGAAACCAGTATCCCCCGAACTCTCAAGCGCCGCTCTCCTGGGGCTTGAGCTCCAGGGCCCAAAAGAGCCTCCTGTAAGGCAGGCCGAGCAGGGGAGAGCTGAAGCATCGGAGGTGCAAGAAGGCCCAAGGCCTAGGACAGAAGCAGGCCTAACGACCACTAGGCCTCTTTCCCCATCCTCATCTCGGCCTTCTGGTCTCATCACTGACAGTCAACTCAAGGAAACGCCATCCAGGAAAAGAAGCTGAAAGTCGGGATTTCTCCTGCAAGCCTGCGCTGGAGCCCGCCATGCCTTCTGGGCCCGGGAACACGTGCAGGCCCATCCCGGCCCCACACCCAGCCGTGCCCGAAAGTGAGAGAAACTATGCTTGACTATCCCCAGGAGAAGGAGCAAAGGAGGTCTTGCCCTCCGCCCATGCCCATGAACTAGTGAACATCCTGGGACCTGGCCCCCCACTTCAGAATGCTGAGGGGAGGAAGGGGGCCCACAGATCAGAGCCTGAGGTCTCGGTATGGAGGCCATGAACCGAGTAACCAGGATCTGCCCTTTGGGGCTGTGCTGCTGACTTGGCTTCCCCTGGAGCTCCCCTTAACCTGTTCAGAGGCACAGTTCTGAAGCCCCCCCCCCCCCCCGTGGGGTTCATTCAACACAGGCTTTCTAGTTAGCCTGTGGCTATGCAAAGCCTCCCAACCTTTCATTTCTGTGTCTGTCTCCCCTGCCGGGCTGCTTAGTGTATAGGCCCTAACACAGAACAGAGCTTAATAACAACGGGATACAAACATAAATGAACATCTTTGTCTGCAGTGCCCCAAGCTCTAGCTCGTCCCCTGGCCCACACCTTCAGCCCATGGACATCTGATGGAAGGTGAGGCTTTCTCCAACCTCTTCATGCCAACTGTCTACACCCTTTGTCCTAAGACCCACTTCCTAAGCTTTTCGTGGGGCTGAGTCAAATCCCAGCCTCATGAGGTAACACCCCCTGCCATGTTAATGAAGTCCTCTAGGGACAAAATATCGGTCCCCCATGTGTTTTCAGGAGAATGACAAATCTAAAATACGTAAATCAAATCACATCCCTGGGACATATGTACAGCTTGGTATGTGAGCTCCTCAGAGAAGAGATTCTATAGAAATTTAAGTCTCCTTCCAAAAAAGTAAGAAATGCCTTTCCATGCTAGACGACTGAGAGAGACTACGGCAATTCTCTGAAATTTTTCTGAAATTGTCCCCTGAGACTCAAAATTGGCAGAACCTTGTTTTCACTTTGTAGGAAGCTGGAGGCTGGACCTCAAGAGGGCTGGAGTCATTTCAGACGTGGAGATAGCCGTCTCTCCTCCGTTGTCTTCTTCCCATTTCACATAGGTCTCAGCAAGCCAGGCTTTATTGATCACCTACTGTGTGCGCGTGATATATCTCTTTACCCCCAATTCAGCCCTTAATCAGTTCACATGATCTCCAGATGGGACTGAATTCTTTGAGGAGATCTGAGTTTTCTCGGAGTTCTTTCTGATGCTCCAAAGTTCAAAGCTAGCCTTGAGTAGTCATCGACACATGTCGATGAATTCATTCCAAGGCCTTCCTAAGCCTTAGAGTAGAACAGCACCCGTTTCCCAATCAGTAGTTTACCTGCAAAATAAGACTCAGAAGATATTAATCATATATACATACTTGCGCCTATCATTAAAACATTCCTGTGAGGCCCGATTTACCCCAAGCGGTCAAATTAGACAAAAACCTTTAAGATTTACTTGAGAGTGAGAGACAGAGAGAAAGAGCACACACACAGAGAGAGAGAAGCAGACTCCCTGCTGAGCAGGGAGCCCAGTGCAGGACTCGATCCCAGGACCCAGGAATCATGACCTGAGCCAAAGGCAGATGCTTAACCAACTGAGCCCCCCAGCTGCCCCTAGGCCAAACCTTTATAATAGAAGTCAAGGAAAGGGGGCCAGTGCCAGCCCGCTCTTGGTGATGCTTTGAATCAGTAATCACTCGCTGGGACTTCCAGGGACACACAGCCCCAGGTCTGAAGGGTCTGAAACGGGAGACATAAAAAAAAATCATTTTGAAACGTGTGGAAAAGGCGTGCGCAAGGGCTGCAGAAGCCCGTAGAGAGAGAGACGCGTGGATCTCGCAAGAGCGAGCTGACATCCGAGCTGTTGGGATGCATCAGCCCTCCAGAGCCAAGAAGCAGAGCGGAGGCAACATGTGTCACCGGGGGGGGGGCCCGGGGGCTCTCCCCGGACAGGACACATGGACAGCAGCTGTAGCAGGGCGCAGGCCGAGGCCGGAAACGCATCCTCTGGCGGGCAGGCGGCAGCCCCCGGCGCGGGCTGGGTCTCCTAGTTCTCATATTGTCTGACGAAGGGAGAATGTAACTCCTTCCAATAACAGAAGGATTTCTTTTTTTTTTTTTTAAGATTTTATTGATTTATTCATGAGAGACACAGAGAGAGGCAGAGACACAGGCAGAGGGAGAAGAAGCAGGCTCCTCACAGGGAGCCCGACGCAGGACTCGATCCTGGGTCCCCGGGGTCACGCCCTGGGCCAAAGGCAGGCGCTCACCCGCTGAGCCCCCCAGGCACCCCAACAGAAGGATTTCTAAAGGCATTTGTCTCTGATCCTATAACCTCTGAGCTAGAGTCGGGGTTCGAGTTTTGAAGCTCTGGGCACCAAGCCACATTGGAGTGGGAGGAAAAAACAGGGATCAAAGCTGTTTCCTTGAAAGGAATTTCAGAAGAACCAGCCCTCTGATCCCTATTCCCTTCTGGGGCAGTGGAGTTTCTTACCTTTTCCCCTTCCCCCCACCCCCCACAAGGATGATGGCATCGGTCTGTAGTTTCTTACTCCCGAAACAATGACCAAGTGCTCCAAAGGCATTTTGAGCCCTTCTCTAAATGATACCTGTCTGCAAAACCAAAATAGATTTATCTGGTCTCTCAGTTTTAGCCCATGAGGGAAGAAAGAGAGTCAAGTCACACCTTTTTGGAGAAAGGTCTGCTGAGATTTCCACTCATGGAGGCTGGAGATCAAGAGACCTCTCCCGTCAGACACTGAGATCGCACCCAAGAAAGCAGGGCATCCCCTGTCTCTGGGCCACGGGGCTCCTCTGTGCTGGGGGGCGGGTTCCTCAGGGACCCATGGGGCCTGCTGTCATTTCTGGGTTATTTGTCTCATCTCCAGCAGACTCTGAGTCTTACCTCCGTAGCGGCACTGCCTGTCACAGTGGATGGCATGCCATCGTGAGGATGACTTCAATCAAATGAGGGCCTACCCCACACTGGTCACTGGGCCAGTTGCTTCAGATACATGATTTTGCTTAATTTTCTCAAAATCCCATTTTACATATTGAAAAGATACGATCCTCACTTTCCACATGGAAAATTAAAGCTCACAAGGTGTATTCAACTTAGTGTTACATGTCCAGGGAGAGTCGGCAGAGATTTGAGCTCCGTCTGTATGACCCCAAACCCATGCCTTTTCTACTCCCTGTGCTACCGTGAAAGGGGCCCACCACACGAGGGCTTCAGCTCTTGAATGAATTCTTCAAAGTCCAAGTAGTGTGGGTGGACTGATTCATTTGGCAAAATTACATTTTAAAGCAAATTCAAAGTGCCATTTGACCTGCACTCTAATCAAATATATATATTACAGGCACTGGCGTGGCTCAGTGGTTGAGCATCTGCCTTCAGCTCAGGTCATGATCCTCGGGTCCTGGGATCGAGTCCCGCATCGGGCTCCCTGCATGGAGCCTGCTTCTCCCTCTGCCTGTGTCTCTGCCCCTCTCTGTGTGTCTCTCGTGAATAAATAAAATCTTAAAATACACATATATGTATTTCCGTTAGGAAAAAAATTCCCCTGGAAGACCAAGGTGAGTAGTTTTTAGCACAACAATTCGAAGAGACTCCTGGCACATGCTACTCACCAAGCTGGTCCACACACCAGCAGCAGCAGCTAGGAGCTTTTAAACTTGTAGCTCTTCCATCTTCCTCAGTACACCCTCTCGTTTTATGAGCTACTATTATTTCCTATTCATGGAGTTTCAGCCATGTGCTGAATAATACATCCAGGGAGCAGGAACTGGAATCAAATCCTAATCAAAGGGTTGGCCATTTTACTAAGGCAAGCTTTCAGCGAATGCTAGGTTTCTGAGAACGCAGGAGGACTAGGCCAGAACTACCCTGGCGGTTGAGTAATGGCCCCAGGACTCGGCCCTTCGGGTAAACAGAGATGTAGAGATGTGGAATGGTAGTTATTGCTGAGGCACCAGAACTAAGAATGCCACATTCCAAAGTGGGCGTGAGACCATCATGGTGTAGGCTTTATATTAGCAGAGATCAAAATCCGTTTTTGTGCCTCTTACCCTTGAGCCCCTCTTCGGTCTCACAGCCAGCCTCCTTGCATATAAAAAGATGCGTGTTAGAATTAGGGGAAACGTTTACAAGACACTTAGTGCTGAGCTGAGTCCAGATACCACTTCAGGGGTCTCTGACTTCAAGCCTCAGGAAAGAGGCCACAACAAGACCACATGGAGAGTCTGATATGGGTCTTCTGGTTGAGGGGACATGAAGACTCCCATATGGAAAACTCTGGGTGACTGCTTCCACGGCAAAGGGTCAGGGTGTTAGGCTACTGCACAGCTGAACACATTCTTTTGGACTCATGTTGAGCGAGCCAGGGGAAGGCTCTTACGTTCTCTCCAAGATGGCTGCCTAGAGGCACAAACAGTCCTGAGCAGAAAGACACCTCAGGCTGAGCAAGAGGACGCAACCAACCGCAACGAGGACATCACCTAAGAGACATTTCTCACTGAGAGGAACCGCAGGTGAGAGATGGCCCGCAGAGGCAGGTGGGCAAGTGCAGGTCCCTGAAAAGCCTAAAAGCAGAGCTAAGGAGAGAGTCCCCCTTGCCCACTTGTCAGCTCCTGACAGCGCTGGTCAAGCGTGAGCTTTCCTGACCTCTTCTTTTCTCCCATCCTCTGCTACCGCCCCCGAGGGTCAGCAGTTCAGGGGAGCAAGGTGGAGGAGAGGGGAAAGTAGAAGGCTGGGGAGGGGTGGAGGAGCAGCCCACCACAAGCACCCAGCAGGGGGAGATAACCGAAATGTATTCCCTGACAGTTGTGGAGGTCAGAAATCCAAAATCTGTTTCACTGAGCTGAAATCGAGGGGTCGGCAAGGCCGCACCCCAACCCCAGGGGATCTAGGGGAGATCCCATTCCTGCCTCTTCCAGCCCCTGGCGACCGTTAGCATGCCTCGTTTTGTGGTGGCATCACCACTGTCTCTGCCTTCCTGGTCACGTGCCCTCTTCTCTCCTGTGTAATAAAATCTCCCTCTGACTCTCTCTTATAAGGATGCATGTGATGACATTTTGGGCCCACCCTGATTATCCAAGAAAACGTCCCCATCTCAAATCCTTAACCAAATCACAGCTCTTGCCACTTAAGGTAATAGTCACACCCTTTGACCGGGCGAGGCATCATTCACAGGTTCAAAGGATTGGAATGTCTCCTGAGGGAACATTATTCAGCCTTCCAGAGCCTTACAGAAATTAGCCAATGGGTTTAGGGGTTAACACCTAACGAACAACCTGAAACAGGGTGGTTAAGTGACTTTCTTAACATCACACAGCCAAACAGTGGGTGATTCAGGACTTCAAGAAACGAAGTCTCCTGACTTCTAGACAAAAGCTTTGCCTTCTACGATATACAGTGACAAGTGACATTGGAACCCTTTACTTGCTATAGCTATTTTAAAGGTTTATCCAAGCATCCCATAACAGTTTCCTCCAAGAAAATCTTCATTTGGAAGCTCCTAAGTAAACACGAGAGAAAGGAGATTGCACCAGAGCCAGCTTACAGAAATTCTCACCCATTTCCACTCCAGGAGTATTTAAGGACCTCACAGAGCAAAGAATGAACTATGGGATTTCTCTTCTGGGATGAGAAGAGCTGGAGACATGATAAATCACCAACAGTGGTCATGAAGTCTAACTGCAGAAGACACTCAATGAGCACCTGTTTTGAGCAGAACCACATCTAATTACCTACCACGAAATAAAAGGGGGGAAGGGCCAGCAGGTGATGGCCTCCAACCTTCATCATTACTTAAGCACAGACAAGGCGGTACAGGCATGCCTCTCGTTGTGCTTTACCATGCTTCAAAGAGCCTGTGTTTTTCACAAAGTGAAGGCTTGTGGCAACCCTGCCTCAAGCAGATCTATCACGCCATGCTTCCAAGGGCATTTGCTCACTTCATGTCTCTGTGTCACATGTGATAATTCTCACAATATTTCCAACTTTGTTGTTATTATATTTGTTATCTGTGGATCAGCGATCATGACTCACCAAGAGCCCAGATGACGGTTCGCATTTTTTGAGCACTCAAGTATTTTTTATTTTTTTAAAGACTTTATTTATTCATGAGAGACATAGAGAGAGAGGCAGAGACACAGGCAGAGGGAGAAGCAGGCTCCATGCAGGGAGGCCGATGTGGGACTCGATCCCAGGATTCCAGTATCACACCCTGTGCTGAAGGCAGATGCTTTAACTGTTGAGCCACCCAGGCATCCCTCAAGTATTTTTTAATCAAGGTATGCACACTGGCTTTCACACATAATGGTGCTGTACACTTAATAGACAACCAGAGGGTTGTTTATAATAGCATATTATGTTATTATAAAAAACATAACTTTTATATTCCCTGGGAAGCAAAAAAAAAATTCATTTGATTCACATTATTGCAATATTTGCTTTATTGCAGTGGCTGGGAACCAACTCCACAATATCTCTGGGGTATCCGTATATTTATTATGGGTCCTTTTGTCTTGGATGTGGTGAGTTGTAGTTTGGATTGAGCGAAGCAAGTAGGACCAGCCCAGTGCTGGTGAAGGAGGAGGATAAATACCAAAATTTGGACAAGTCTCCAAGATACCCTTGCTTAAAGCTCTGTGGGGCAGAAACTTCCCACCTGTATGTGTCCACAAGCCTGATGTTGACAGGTAGCCAGGCTCTAGAAAGGTATAAGACAGCAAGCCATCTGTGGGGACGCAGAAATGCCAAGAACCCAAGAAAATGGAACCTGGGTGTCAGGCAGCTGGTGTCGACAGAGGGGGCTGGAGAGAGAATGACTGGGAGAGAGACTAGCTGGGAGCCCAGAGGAGCCGTGAGGTGAGGGTGGGTTGCCTGCTGGGCCACCTCTCCGGAGATCAGGGGGCAGAGGGAGAAAAGGGATGACCTGGGACTCACAGACTGTTGCAAGGCTTAGCCTATCAAGACGGGAAGCTTCATCTCCTTTACAGCGTCTCACAGAGAGGCCCTGAGGAAAAGCCAAGGGCGATTTTAAGACTTGAAAAGCTCTCATGGGAGACATCAAGAGACCAGTGGCATTTGCAATCTGTACTTATTTTAAAATCAGTGGCTGTCAACAAGCTAAGTGCTAAAAATATGTTTGTTCCCCTTTTGCCATATTACAGACCCGAAAATATTGAAGTTATGAGGGTGCCTCTGCCTCCGCCACCCACTTAGTGTCAATTCAAAGGTGAAGCTGTTATAATTAGCCCTTTTCAAATGATCTTGATTTTCTTCTGCCGTCTTCTAAATTCAGGAATATAAAATCCGTTGAAGGGGAGCTTGCCTCTCTCAAGAAAACTCGACAGCTAATTATATCCTTGAGTTGAGCAAATCTTGGTTGCTCTCCTCTTCCTGAAAGCAGCAAACTCCCTCCTTCCCTTCCTGAGGCACACATGGGGTGGTTACTCTTCCTGGATTTTCCACTCATTCTTGGCCCTCTGAGGTCCCCAGGCTGGGAAAGAAAGAAAAGAGAAAGAAAGAAGAAAGAAAGAAAGAAAGAAAGAAAGAAAGAAAGAAAGAAAGAAAGAAAGAAAGAAAGAAAGAAAGAAAGAAAGAAAGAAAGAAGAAAGAAAGAAGAAGAAGAAAGAAAGAAAGAAAGATACAGAGAAGAAGAAGAAGAAAGAAAGAAAAGAAAGAAAGAAAGAAAGAAAGAAAGAAAGAAAGAAAAGAAAGAAAGGAACCTTTGCTTTTATTGATTTTGCACACTTCAGGCCAACAGTGACAGTGAAAGCAGATACAAGGGACCTGACCCTCACACGCAACCGGAAGTGTTTGACAAGAGCGATAAAACAGGTCTGAGCTGACCTGACCCACTGGGCACTCTCACTTCAATCCTGAGCTCACCCATTTCACAGGAGCTACCGAGTCCTGCTCATTAGGGATCCCTGGTTCCTCTGCCCATCTGTCCCATATCCTTCGCTTTCCCAGTCAGTTTCCAGCAGGGTTTCAGGTGACAGTGATGTCACCTTTCAAGAGCCACACTGAAATTTTGATGCTGGCACTTCAGGTGCAAGACGAGCCCGGCTAGCATTTTAACCCAGGCTCTGAATCATAAATGGCAATCCTGTCTGCTGCAAACACTGACAGAAATCAGGACATGGAGAGCACTTCTGGGGAGGATTCTGAGGCTACAGACTGCCTTAGTGGGAAGGAATACCATGGTCAGTCAGCAAAGGCCTGGCACACCCAGGGTCTCCTATTTGCCAACCCCACCCAAGGTGGAGACACCTTGAAGTCATCTGCAGCTGACAAAGTGTAGACTGGCCTGAGACGCAGACTTCTGGAAACTCATCCCAGATCTGGGGTTGACCTCCAGCGACTTCAGACAATATCTCTGTGTTTCACTTGCTCCTGCCGGAAAGCACTCTGTTGACAATAATCCCTCTCTAGAGGTGTCTGAAGATGAACGGGTTAATTTAAAAGCCCTTAGGGCTCTTTGGAAGGAAAGCACTACATAAATCCTGAGCAATAGTACCAGCATTGTCTGCATTACCTATAAAATGAATAAATCTGTTAGGCCACTGAATTTCTTTGACTGGATTTCAGTCTCTGCAAGGTGGAAATAAATTGTTATCTTATGCAGGCTGAGACTAACTGACCAGTAAGAGTACCATGTAGGTTAGAATGTATAATTGGAGAGTTTGACAGGCTCCCCTTAATAGCAGCTGGTCTAGTCTGGCGTGCTGACTAAACAGAACACAGTAATACTGGACATGACTGTCTCAAGCACAAGCAAGAAAGAGCTTCTTCTTTTAAAAAATTATGTATTTATTTATTCATGAGAGGCAGAGACATAGGCAGAGGGAGAAGCAGGCTCCCCACCAGGAGCCCGATGCAGGACTCAACCCCAGGACCCTGGGATCACAACCTGAGCCAAAGGCAGATGCTCACCCAGGTGCCCCAAGAGAGAGCATCTTACTGTCACGCTGTGAGACTAGCGGAACCTAGAGTCCCCCTGGACACCTCACCAGACCATCATTCCCATGGTCATCATCACTCCAAGTTAGCCCTGAACCCAAGGAATAGATGCAGTCATTGGATTCACCAAAAAAGTAATCTCCTGGCTCAGCATCAGCCTTAAAGCTACAGATTTAGTGGTTTCTATAGCAGCCCCCCTGGGTAAGAAGCAAATAACTTCAACGGCTGGAAACATGTCTGTATCACAGGCCTCAGGGAGGAATAAGAAATAGAAAGAAACCCACCATAATGATTCTTAATAAACCCACATTCACAACAATGGAGAGTGAACACACATAATGCAGCATTGGCTGCACCATGACTGAGAACCCCAGAATTGGGGGGGGAGGGATGAAACCCAGATTCTTGCCCTTACTCTGTTCCCTACCGGCTGGGCAGCCCCCATGCATCACTTTACCTCTCTGTCTGCTCACGGGCATGGGGGAAACTGGACTCGATGACCTTTAAGGCGCTTCCCATTCTAGGTTGCGGAGAATCCCTGATTCTAGTTTTAGGTACTGGGCCCCATTAGCACAATGGTCTGAGGTCCACAGGCTGCCTTTCCAATCTGACGTATTGGGACATAGTAGTTGTGCATCTCTGAGTGTCAGAGCCACCTGGGGAGAAAAGCAGCAGCACAGCCTCCTCTCTCCAGACACCGGGACTAGTAAGGCAGAGGTGACACTGTCCAGGACACTGGTGAACAAGTGGGTCAACCTCTACACCTTCCCATGACACCACATGCTAAAAGAGACCCATGATACCAAGAGCTTTATGAACATAAGACATTTGGAGACAAGACACCAAAGCCACCTGGAGGTAAGAGGGCCCCCCTGTGTGCATTCTCTGTTAGTAAAAGGAATTAAACAGCAGGAGCTCCCCTGACCACTCCTCCAGTGGACCTCCATCCTCAAGGCCTAGAGCTTCTGGAAGGAGGAGGGCAGCCACCTCTGCTCCCCTCTGGTGAGGGAAGCAGCATAGGCACGGAAACAGACATCAGGACTCTTAGAGAGACCAGGGAAGACTTCTTTCGGAGGCAAGGATCCCCTTGGACCACTTTTAGTGTCAAAACGCTGGGCCTGGAAGACAGCATTAGACTTGGCCTAGTTGCTCAGCTTAGGCTCCTGAATAATGGCAGTTTAAACAAATGAAATATAACTTCATTAAGCCTTTGTGTAGTGCTTCAGCGTGAGTGGCCTCCAAAATGTGAGACGACAACCTCGGAAACGCCTCCTAATAAAAGCCCCACATCAGCTGACCTATCCTACTCTTGAGAGAATTTCAGGGGCTCCTCATCATTCTTTCTTATCCTGAAGAGCTTGCCACAATTTAGTTTTCAATTAAGAACTGAAGCCCTTTCCAACTCCTTCACCTTTTAGATATTTTTTTGAGTGTTTTCATAATTGACTCTAAAAAAAAACTTCCCATAATCTTCCAAAGGACTTTCATGCAATGACGTGACTGCAAAAAAAAAAAAAAAAAAAAAAATGACGTGAGTGCAGGTGGATGTGGATACAGAGCCGTGTGGTTTAAAGCGCACTTCCCAATGGTTATCTTGTACCACGCGCTCCAAAGAGCACACGCTCTGCTACCAACGCAGAACCTCCCTCTGTGAGGGTTGGTGGCCCCGCCCAGGACAGCTGGATGCTTTTTTTGCTCAAAGGTTCCTTTTTAGAACTTCAACCCTCTTCCTGTCCCCTGAGGAAGTCCTGGGACGGCTTTGCCAAAAAAGTGCCATTCCAGCATTTATTTACACTTATTTCTGGGAGCAACAGGCTGAGAAAGAAAAGCTGTGCTCACGATCAATTTCCCTTTTGAAATTTGAATAAACCTGGTAATAACAAACTCATGGTAATAACATAGACTTGGGGCACGTGACTGGCTCAGTCGGTAGAGCATGCAACTCTTCATCTTGCGGTTGTGAGTTCAATCCCAGGTTGGGTGTAGAGATTACTTAAAAATAAAATCTTAAAAAAAAAAACAAACATAGACTTGACTGGCCATACATATTATTATAACTGTTTTCTAAAGAAGGATGGGGAAAAAATGCGCATCAGCAAAACTACCTGAAACTTCTGTGTTGTGGATCAGTTGGGCCAGCTCTCCACCAAACTGCCAGGTGTTGACACCCTATTCAATCTTCCGTGTTTTTCACCTCTCACCTCTCCAGATACGGGGGCCCTTCCTGCCCACTGAGGCCTCCACACACAGCATTCCCATATTTCATCAAAATCTCAAAAAGAACGGAAATAATCCAAGTCCAGTGTTATGGCTTTTTTGATGTGTCAA
This sequence comes from Canis lupus familiaris, assembly GCF_011100685.1. Taxonomy (NCBI): domain Eukaryota; kingdom Metazoa; phylum Chordata; class Mammalia; order Carnivora; family Canidae; genus Canis; species Canis lupus. Next base: position 48,167,335 of record NC_049223.1, on the reverse strand, counting down.
CCTGGCTGGGTTACAATCCCACTTATCCCATCAAACATTAATCTAGGGGGTGCTGTGAAAGCATTCTGCAGGTGGAACTGAAGTCTTAGAGACCATCAGACCTTCAGTAAGGAAGATTATCCTGAAGAATCTGAGTGGGCCTGACTCATCAGTTGAAAGGCCCTCAAAGCAGGACTAAGGCTTTCACAAGAAGAGAAGGCGGCTTTCCACGCCGAGGAGCCCCGGCCAGGCCACGGATTCCAGCTTGTCCGTGATCTTCCAACCCTGGGGTCCTGCCCGACAGATTGCACACTCCCAGCTCCTATTACATCGGCTAATTCCTTGTAACAAATAGATAAATAGATGGATAAATAGCTAATTGATAGGGAAACAGATACGGATAGAGATGAATATAAGATACAGATGCAGAAATAAACGGATATATTGGGGCACCTGGGTGGCTCAGTTGGTTGAGCGTCTGCCTTCAGCTCAGGTGATGATCCCAGGGTCTTGCTCTGTGGGGAGCCTGCTTCTCCCTCTGCCTCTGCCTGCCACTCCCCTTGCTTGTGCTCTCTCTCACTCTATCAAATAAATAGATAAAATCTTTAAAAATAACAATAAAATAAGCAGATATATAGATGGATAGATCTCCTACACATGCTTCTGCTTCCCTGGTGCAACTCTAATGGAGATTTTGCTACCAGGAGTGAGGTTTGCATGGAGGAGGTCACCGTTAAACCCTGCCTTATATACCCAGGTGTCCCTCAAGTCCTCAACTGGGAAACTTGCAGCAAAATAGAAACAAAAACAAAAAGGAGATGAAAGGAGAGGAAAACAGCCTCATGGCATCACTCCCAGGGCTTTGAAGCAAGGTTGGGGTGATGTATGGAAAGGCTAAGTGACACTGTAAAGAGAAAACAATGACAAATCCAGTTGCTATTTTTTTCTAAGCCTCCAAATCCCAAAAATGTAGTGCACTCTCCCCCCAGGGGAAATAAAAGGGTACTTTCATGACAACGACGCCATTGAATCCTGTAATCATCAGCTAAATCCTGACAGGTCAAATTGTTCCTCAGTTGAAAGAAAAGACACGGTCACAATCTGGACGTCTCTACCATCTGGCAGAAAAATATAAATGACTCAGTGGCCCTGGTTTTTGCCTCTGCCCCAGACCTCCAACCCCAAACCCTCCTGCCTTTCCGTCTCAGGGCAGGAGGCGGGTTTGTGTCTTCATGGTTCTGCTTGTCTGTTCCCACAAAGGTGACTGAAAACACTGTACGGAAGTCATTCAGCTACCAGACGTTCATGGACACCCAATCCACGCACTTCTCTGGGTGCTGAAGCTAAGTGACTGCCCTCGAGAGCTTGCTTTGTGGTTGGAGAAACAGTATTTTTTTTTAAAGATTTTATTTATTTATTCATGAGACACACAGAGAGAGGGAGAGAGAGAGGCAGAGACACAGGCAGAGGGAGAGGCAGGCTCCACGCAGGGAGCCCGATGTGGGACTCCATCCCGGGACCCCAGGATCATGCCCTGAGATGAAAGCAGAGCCTAACCACTGAGCAATCCAGGCATACTGGAGAAACATTATTTTTTGCTTACTCCTCTCTAAATATTTTTTATCTTATTTCCTTGTTTTACTTTACTCTATAAGTAAGTAATTTCGGGATGTAGAAAGGACCACGATGAGCATGGAACTGGGTCACAGGGTGGAAGCGATGACAGGAGGCAAGAAGTTTCAGGGCGGCGCTCTGAGGAGCGAGGACCTGGACGATGCGCTGGAAGGAGCCGCACACAGATCTGGGGTGTGGAAGATCCTAGAAGTCTCCGCATGCTCTTCCCACCGCCCCCCCAAGAGGTGGGATCCACGTCTCCCCGCCGTCGGGTTTGGCTGCAGGGCCTGCTGTGGCTGACGGCGTGTTAGCAAACGGAGGCCGAGGCTTGAAAAGCGTGGGCACGTCAGGACTCCCTCCCTTGCTGCTCCTGGGAGCCCGGTGACATCGGCAGGTGAGGATGCCCGGGCGCACTTGCTGGACACCGGGGGACCCGTGGACCATGGCCCCTGTGGTACTGCACTTAGCAGACTCCGACCAGGCCAGCCGCCAGCGGGCACAGGCCTGGGCCCAGGCGAGGTCAGGGGAAGCTGCAGGCCAGAGGAGCCCTCAGTCAGGCACAGACTCCTGGGCTAGAGAAATGCTGGCTGGTGAAGACCATTAAGCCGTGGGGCGTCCATTAGACAGAAACGCTCACTGTCATGTGTGGGCAGGGGTACTCATGTGGTACCCTGGAGGCAGGTCCCAGGGAACCCCAGAAAGCCCACTGTGACCCCGAGCCTTCAGCTTCACCAAGGCCTCCGGAAGCACTCTGAGCAGTTACTGACTGACCCCGGGATGCAGGCCGAGCTGGCCGCCTGTCTTCCAAGCAGTGGGCGCCGACTGTCTTCGTTCCAGGAGATTTTTTCAAGGATTTCTGTTCAGTGCACAGCCTCAGAAGACAGAGAGAGGGTGGCCCTTCAGAGCACAGACAAGCACACTTTCTGCCCAGTGTAAAAGATTCGAGATCTGTAGGCTGCATGGGCACGTGTCACCTGGTCCTGGCCGGGTCACCCCGTGACAACAGAAGCTTGGGGAATGGGTGCAAGAGATCGCCTCTAGGGCTGGGTGTAATCGAGACCTCCGTCTCCGCATTGGGAGTCTCTGATCTTTGCCGGCATCCTCTACCCAGAGGCAGATGAACTTGTTAAACTACAAGAGGGCAAAATCTTTCACAGTTCCAGACACCCATTAATCAAAACTCCTGCGTATAAAACTATCAGCCAAACTCGCATAGGGGATGCTGCTCAGTGTCTGTTAAAGGTCCATTTCTCTGCAAATGGCCCTGGAAAAGCACATTATGCGCCTATTTCCAGAAAACTCTGGGGCAGAGACATCTGCACACATCCTTCTTGTTCTTTTAAAGGACATGAGATAAAGCGGAAAGTCAAGTCCGTTTTTCACACCATTAAAGAAACAGGAAACGATATGGATATAGTAGGAACACAAAACTTTTGAGGCAAAAGGAAAATAGAGTAGGTCTGTCCTCTTTCACTTCCAGAACACATCCTTGTCTTTGGTCTCTGGGTAAATGATTTGGGGAGCCACTATTGTTCCCCCACAAGGCTCAGATTTTGCAGGACAAGAGCCATCCTCATGCTGCATCAGTTGTAGGGCACCAATTCCTCCCATATGTGGAATGCTTGTCTTCAACTCTGATTGCTCAGTAGAAACTCCTAGGGACCTTTAAAAATAAATTTCCATAGGCTCACTATAGGCCAATGAAGTTAGAATCACAGGGAGAGCCAGGGATGAAACCTCGGCAGAGCATAACATGAAGGTACTATAGGCATATGAACATCAACTCAAATGGGGCGCCTGAGTCAGTTAAGCATCTGACTCTTAATTTGTGCTCAGGTTGTGATCTCATGGTGGTACCAGCAAGCCCCACGTTGGGCTCCTTGTTCAGGGCAGAGTGTGCTTGAGACTCTCTCGCATTCTCTCCCTCTCCTTCTGCCCCTCCCCTGACATTCTCATTCTCTCTCTCTCTCTCTCTCTCTCTCTCATCACAAATACATACTTACATACATACCAATGCAAATGGCCTTTCTCCCAAATTTGTTCCATTCTAAAGGGAAAGATGAAGGTTGGTGTTGAGATATTTATTTATTTACTAGCCTGAATTGGAGATGAGAATGCTCATTCATTCGTTCATCCAGTCCCCGATTGTTAAAACACCGGATACATGTCAGGTTCTACCCTCCAGGGGTCACAGTGCACAGGGGAAGACAGCAAGAAAATCAGCAACTTTTTTTTTTTTCTTCCAGATTTTATTGGGACGCCTGGGTGGCTCAGTGGTTGAGTGTCTGTCTTTGACACTCCGGGTATGATCCCGGAGTCCCAGGATCAAGTCTCAGGATCGAGTCCCACATCAGGCTCCACACAGGGAGCCTACTTCTCCCTCTGCGTATATCTCGGCCTCTGTGTGTGTGTGTGTGTCTCTCATGAATGGATGAATAAAAATCTAAAAATCTAAAAAAAAAAAAATTTACTTATTTGAGAGAAAGAGAGCTTGAGTAGGAAAAGAGGAGGCTCTGAGCACAGAGCCCCAATATGGGGCTCGATCTCATGACTCTGAAGTCATGACCTGAGCCAAAATCAAGAGTCAGACACTTAACTGGCTGAGCCACCCAGGCACCCCAAGAACCAGCAACTTTAATGTGCCAGAAGTGAAAATGCAGAACGCTACAGAACACAGAAGAGCCCTGTCTTTCTTCTGCCCCCCTCAGTCCTGTGCTCCTCACCTTCACACACGTACCCCCAATCAACATGCGCTTGTGGCTGCAGGGACTGGGTCCACCTCCATTTGCACCCCTTTACCAAAGCCAGATGGTGCTTTTAATAAATATTGATTCAATATTAATGACATATAAATAAACAGAATATTAAATAATAGCTCTGCTATTCAGAGCACCTGAACAGCATCTTCCTTTCTGACTTGGAACACAGGTTTCCAGAAATGGAAAACAGGGAAAAACAACTGCCATTCCTAAAGCTCAAGGTTATGTGGAGATTGAGAAGTGACACATTCGGAGTGGGTTGGAAGGCAGAGACGACGCGGACCCAAGGGGTGCCTGAACCACCTGCACGAGGAAGCGGTTGCCAGAGCAGAAACTTCTTTGGAAACATCTCCTCCTGGAGCAGAGACGCCAAGGGGCCCATGCGGACCCAAGGCTCAGGTCTCCCACGATGTACATGTCCCTCACCTTACGAGACAGCAGTAATCCTCTCCCGTCGCATTACCAGGGAGGATGAAGGACTTTCTGCTGCTGCACATGCCATCAGGCGGCCTCGGAAAGTGAGCCCGGTGGACTGGGCCCCCCGCCCCCCGGCCGCCCCGAATCCTGCGGGGCCCTGGCTTTGCTTTCTGGGGAGCACGCGGCCTCAGGGCCCTCGGGGTGTCAGGCGGGACTCGGTGGGAACCGGGCTTCAGGCTCAGCCCAGGGGGACATCAGGGCAGTCCCTCGGGGTCTGCCTGGGGGGGGGGGGCGGATCGCAGGGGATGAATGGAGCCACTGAGCATCAGCACACAAGGGGACATCAAGGCAGTCCCTTGGGGTCTGTCCCTGGGGGGGGGGGGTCCTCAGGGGGCTGCAGGGGGCAAATGGAATGACCAGCACGAGCCGCGCCCTGCAAGGGCCTAACCCAGCGCCTCGGATGCTCTGGCTGCCCGCACCGGGCCCCGCTTGGGCCTCCTTACCCAACACGTGACCCACACAGCCTGTCCCAGGTCCGCTCTGTGCCACCAACTCGGAGAGACTCGGGACAATGTCAGGACGCCGACACCTGGCTCTCTCCCACCGTTGGGCTGAAAACGCCCCGGATGTCCCGCCGCCGGGAACCTACTTAGACACCTGGACGTTAGCACCGCGGAGCCAGGTTTTCAACAACTCAGGCAGGCAACCAAAGAAAAGCATGACTCCCTCTCAAGTCAGACAACGTGCCTCTATTCCTTTCCTTTTTCCTTTTCTTTTTTTTTTTTTTTTTTTAGGATTTTATTTATTGACTCATGAGAGACACACAGAGAGGGAGGAGAGACCCAGGCAGAGGGAGAGGCAGGCTCCCTGCGGGAAGCCCGACATGGGACTCAATCCCAGGACCCCGGGGTCACACCCTGGGCCGAAGGTGGATGCTCAGCCACCGAGCCCTCCAGGCGCCCCACCTTCTTCTATCTCAAAGGCCTCTTCCAGTGTCAGGACGACCACTGTGAGCTAAGGGAGATGAGCAGGAAGGGGAGATGATGAGGCGAAGAACTCGGTAAGAAGCATCAAGGTGGAAGAGAACAAGGGTGCCCCAGAGGAGGGCACACCTGGGGCCCACATCTGCTGGGATCAGGGATGAGCAGGGTCAGCCTCCTCAAACTCTGGGAGCTTGAAATGGCAAGCACTCACCTCCAGGGCCATCATCCCCTTCCTCACTTCTTTCAGAATGGCTCTTCCTGGTGCAGGAGGACCAGCTAGGACCATCTCCCGAGAGCCTCTCTGACAGGGACCTGCAACAGTTCACTGGGTTCCCAGAGGTCAAGCTCCTGGGTCCTCAGGCCCCAAGAAAAATGGAGTCATCCGAACTTGTTTGGCGAGCTTTGTGTGGGAGAAAAGCTGGACACGGGAGCACCTTCTCATCATCTTTTTAATCTTAACCTTTTCTTCTTTTGGCACTGACTGCAGAGGGGGTAAATTTAGATACCACTTTTTTTCCTAGTATACCTTATAATTGAAGCACTGAGCTAACTCCACATTTTGTTTCAAAATCTGGAGGCCACTTCAGAAATATATATGAATGGCTCAGTGGTTGAGAGTCTCCCTTTGGCTCAGGTCATGATCCCCGGGTCCTGGGATCGAGTCCCACATCAGGCTCCCCACAGGGAGCCTGCTTCTCCCTCTGCCTGTGTCTCTGCCTCTCCCTGACTCTCATGAATAAATAAATAAAATCTTAAAAAAAGAAGTACATATGTTACTTCAAAATGACATATGGGCACTCAAACAGTCTGCCAGGTTCTTGATCCCCAGAAGTGAAAACAAAAAGGAAACTATTACAGAGGGATATTGAAGACTAGAGAAAAAGAAAGAACGCAAAGTCCTCATGTCTGGTTAGTCAATTAATTTTAAGGGATGAAGGCTGTGCATCAGGAAAACAGATACATCGTACCATAAACACGTTATTTTAACTTAAACTACAGACACGCACATCCCTTCATCAGGGCCTTCCCACTGGGTACAGGTCCATTAATTTAGACTTCGCATGGTCTTTCTTGCAAAAAAATAAAAATAAATAAGACCCATCACTCTGGTAGACTGTTGGCTCTTCACCCAAATTGATTCTCCCCCACTCCCTAAGAACAGATTGCAGTTCAGAGTGTTTCTGGCCCCCAAGCACACATTTCCCAGTCTCTCTTGCAGTTAGGCATGATCACGTGACTGAGGTCTTGTCAAAAGAGTGTTTGCAAAAGGGATGGGTTTGCAACAGAGTGTTTGCAGAGGCATCTGGGCTTAAGATAAGGGGACGCCTCCTCTACGCCTGTCCCTTTTCCAATTCCAGAACCCATAGCAGGCTTACAGCCCTGCAGGTAACAAGAGACCTTAAGGTTACGAGGTCAAAATGACAGAAAAACCCTGGACCCCCGAATACCCACACACAAGACTTCCCTAGAACGCTCACCGTGGATGACTCCAGAGAAAAGCAAACAGGCAAATGAAAGTCAATCTTCTGTGAGCCGCAGGATTATTTACGAGGGCTTTTCATTCACCAGCCTTAGTATCCCCTCATAATTCAATCATCTGTGGTGTCCAGCCTCAACGTGTTAGTGTGGACTACAAATGTAAAGAAATATGTATACAGGAAACCATTGGAGGGTCGAATCCATCGCATTTTAATGGCTTTCCCTCCATTTTCTACAGATGTCTTCATTTTCACACTCATGTTTCATCCTTTTATTTTTATTTATTTATTTATTTTTAATGATAGAGAGAGAGAGAGAGGCAGAGACACAGGCAGAGGGAAAAGCAGGTTCCATGCACCGGGAGCCCGACGTGGGATTCGATCCCGGGTCTCCAGGATTGCGCCCTGGGCCAAAGGCAGGCGCCAAACTGCTGCGCCACCCAGGGATCCCCTGTTTCATCCTTTTAAAGTAAAATTTGACTAAATTGACTAAATGGACATGGGGTTTTATCTCACAACCTGAGATCATGACCTCAATTGAAACCAAGAGACAGACACTTAACCAACTGAGCCATCCAATGGTCCCATATTTGACTCAATTCTTATGGCACACGCTGACCCTTGATGCATCAGCCCCTGCTTTTCTGCGAACCATCCTCAAACTCACTTGTCTGCAGCCAGCGATTTAGGCTGGTTCTGCTGAGCGCCTTCCTGTGGCAGCTGCAAGCCGACCGGGCAGCTCTGCTTCTGGGGTGGCCCAATGTTGCCTGAGGCAAAGGGGACAACTAGGCCATCATCCACAGACCACCTGGTCAGGGAGCTGCAGTGTGCAGAGCCTCTCGAGGGCACACGCCCCTTCCGTTGCATCCTATGGTTCAAAGCCAGTCCCAAGGCCGGCCACACTTCAAGGGTAGGGGAATGCGTGGCACCTCTGGATGGCAGACACTGCAAAGTCATTTTGCCAAGAGGCACAGATACAGGAAGGGAGTTTGTTGTGAACACAGTTTCTCAATAGTCCTCCACAGCCAGTGAACATACAACCCAAGGGATGGGAAACAAAATGAATGAGAATCCCTCTGGAGTAACCACTAGCCAAGTGTATGCCCATGGGTGCCAAGCATGTCCGTCAATATGGCCTGCAGGAGGAACTGAGGTCACCATGAAGGAAAACCATGAAGTGGACAGCAGTAAAAAGACACCCTGATATTTCCAAAATTTGGGAAACTTAGAGCAAGAGGAACTGCTTTTGCCTGCCAAGTTACAAACTTTCTAGGATAAGAATGGTGGGGCAGAGAAAGTTGGTGTGTGCTCACTAAATGTCCCACGTGCACACTACATTTCCGAGTCCCCCGTCCCAAAGTTATAGTGGGGCCGCGGGACTAGCTCTGGCTAACGAGCTATATTACTCCTGGTCTGAAACAATAGAACCAGCGTGCCTCTTCGATCCTCCTTTTCCCGTTTAGTAGTGACCTTGAAATCCACACGTACCAGATGGTCGAGCTACAAGATTAAGGAGGGCCATCTAGTCTAGAATAAACTTCATATGAGTGAGTAATAACACTGTGCTGAATTACACCACTGAGACTTCAGGATTTATCTTTAACATATGCAAGTCTACCCAACGGTAATGCTTACTTGAACACGCACAAGACCTCGAGGGAGACCAAAATAATCTGTGTAGTGCATCCATGCTCCAGAATCGGAATTCAATGATTAGCGCATGGAGTTGCTCAGAGAGTCCCAGGAACACAGAATTATTCAGTGTTAGGTTAGTTATGTTCCCAAAAAGAAACTCATTTTTTTTTTTTAAGAGAGTGTTCTTTGACAAGATCTATATTCTCCAAGCCTTAGGAAAAATTAACTAGAAAGACCATTCTATGAATGCCCAAACTCCTCCCCCGTTACTCTGCAGCCATGGTAGGAGGAAAGAGCAGGTGGAAGGTACATAGTGTGCCTATTTTTGCTTTACTGGGAATATTTTCTATTACTGGGCACCGACTCTATCTGTAGACCAACCGCCATTCACCCAAATGGAAGAGCCGAGAGAGGCCTCGTTTCGTATCAATAGACTGAGAGTACAAAAAACTCTAGTTGTACCATAGATCCTCTGGCCAGGCGCCTGACCTTACTCCCCCCACCTCCTGAAAGGCATACTAGCTCACAACCAGAGCTCCTGGACTGTGGCAAAGCCCCTGGTCAAACCCTGAATACAAAAGGTCCAGATGCCACGTTCTGTAGAGAGCCTCAGGGAGGCAGACAGTTCATCTACTCCCTTGGGTGACCTTTTTGTCTCCTTGTGGGTGGAAGGGTTGAACATAAGCCTCATTATGATGAGAATTAGAATTAGAAAAAGCAGATAAATGTGTTTGTCCATAAGGTATCATAACAGTAGAGCGATTACAAGTATTCTGGGACACTGAAACTAAACCCCCATTTGGGAACATTTACAAGTCCTCTGAGGTTTGAGCTGCTCCTTCCGACACCACCTCACTTGGGAGGACATCCCTCTACCTCTGTAATATCCCCCCAGCCTGGTGCATCTGGTGAAAGTGGGGAAGGCGCCAACTATGATGCACACAGGTCGACAGACCTTTAAGTTAAAGAAAGGGAACTAGGGGAGGAGGCTCAGCTTGGAGGAGGATAAGCAGAGAAGACAACGACGAGCAGAGAGAGGAGGTACATGGTCCACTGCTCCTACGCTGAGGATCTGAGGCCTGGACTCGACTCTACCTGAGGCACCGTGATGGGCTCCAGAGCCCAGGTCACCCAACATCACAGATTGCACTGCATTCTCCCTGGATTACAGAAAATGCCAGCGTCCCTTCCTCCAGGGGTAATGAGCGAGACGTCTAACTGGTCGAGCACAGGAAGTGGTGAATAAAACACCGGTGAAGACAGGAAGGTGCAGGCATGGGCAGCCTGAAGCAGTGCCAGCCTCAACCCCCACCCAGCCCCCGGTGGCCGCCTTTCTCCACATGTCTGGGCTCTGTACTGGTGGCCCTTGTCCTGCCTCACCCAGCCCTAGCATACTTACTTTTTTAAAATTTTGAAAAATAAATTTTTTTAAATTAAAAAATTTTTGTCTCAGACCCCTAATAAAGGCAGAATCAAACTATCTTTTAAATTGGGAGAGACGGGGATCCCTGGGTGGCCCAGCGGTTTAGCGCCTGCCTTAAGCCCAGGGCCTAATCCTGGAGTACCGGGATCGAGTCCCGCATGGGGCTCCCTGCATGGAGCCTGCTTCTCCCTCTGCCTGTGTCTCTGTCTCTCTCTCTCTCTCTTTCTCCCTGTGTCTCTCATGAATAATTAAATGGAATCTTTAAAAAATAAATAAATTGGGAGAGACGGGCAGTTTGAGCATCGGCCTTCGGCTCAGGGCATGATCCTGGAATCCTGGGATTGAGTCCCGCATCAGGATCCCCACGGAGAGCTTGCTTCTCCCTCTGCCTATGTCTCTGCCTCTTTCTCTGTGTCTCTCATGAATAAATAAATAAAATATTTTTTAAAAATAAAAAATTGGGAGGGAAAAGGCCAGGTATTTTTTAAACCTTGCGCATGTCCCCTGGCACCTCCAGCTCTCTGAGTACAGGGGTTGGTGGCTGGAGCCATAAGGCTCTGGAGGAAACTGAGGCCCCTGAGAAGCTGGAGGACACTGTCAGACCCACTGTCCAAAACCTTCCCACTCCTCAGAATCCGGTGTCAAGGCCAATTCTATTAGGTCGTCTCAAATGCTTTGCCCCGAAGAAGCCTCCCAGAGGACCTCGCTGGAAGTTTGCTTGGGCATTCATCAGGTCATTCATGTCATGAATAAGTGTGTCTTTTTTCCTCTTACAAAATTCCATGCATGCTTGACTACATGACATATTTACGGAGGAGAAAAGTAATTTCAACATAACAAAGAAATGTGTTTGGAGTGGGGTCTCTGGCTGTGGCCCTGCCAGGTGATCAGCTATGTGGAGCTGAGTGATGACGATGGCCCCAGGTCTCAGTTTCTCCACCCACAAAAGGGCTGAACTGCAGCTCTGAGGGCCCCTGGGCCTAGCATCTCATCAGACTGGGAACTCTCATCCCATCTCTGGTACAGCATATGGGTACAGCTCTGTGCTCAATCTACATGGGCCGCAGACTCCCCAGGGAAGAATGAGACAGAGGACCTGCCTTTGGGGGTCCAGGCCTCACTGGGTTAGCGGTCGTCACCACCCATAGTCATTTGGGGGTTTTTTTGTTTTTTGTTTTTTGTTTTTGTTTTTGTTTTTTTAGTCATTTGTTTATCAAACTACACTGCGATGTTGGGCACTATTGACCAGCATAATCTCATTTAACCTTCACCTTAGGATGCAGGAAATATTAAACACTCATTTTACAGATGAAGACGCTGGAGGCTCCCCAGGTCACTCAGCTAGGAAATGGCAGAGTCGGGACCCAATTTCAGGCAATCTAGCTCCGAAGTTCACGCTCCTAACCATGGTGGGCTTGCAATGCTGTTGTCCGTTCATCTGACTCCCCTCCCACCAACTCTCCAGCCAAGAGCTTACAATTTCATAGGAGGGAAGAAAGCCTCCAACATAGAATTGCCAAGAGTATCTTGCCTAAGAATGGCTCAGAATAGTCCAGTCATTATCATCAGCCTTGGTGTTAGATGACGGATCCCGGTGGATTAAACAGATCTACCACTGCCTTCTGTGAGTCCAGCATTGAGAATACATCCCCGGGGGGATATGGAATAAGAGGAAAGGGCAGGTGGACAAAATCAAATGCCCTCCAGGGAGGGCCATCTTCGAACACTTCAACAATGCTGTCCTTCTCAGCATAGTATCCAAGGGCTAGGCCTGGTCTCGCCACGATCCCCAACTCTCCCCTACCATTCCTAGTTCTTGGTGATCGTTCCCTTTTCCAAGCCTAGAGGGAGGGATTCAGCAAATACAGGTATGTAAAAACAATATGATCTGTGAAATAATAGATTCCATGAAGACAGAATTTGGTGAATTATTTGTTTACCAGGTTTTGTTCATCTAGGCAACAAGAATCTTTTTGAAAAATAATCTTTCCTTCTCTGATTATCATGGTAATACATTTTCGTTATAGATATTTTAAATGATACAGAAACATATACAGAGAAGAAAATAAATACCCGCAGTAGATCCACACACCATCAACCTTATGGTGGATATCTGTGAATCTTTTTTCTATGCATCTTTGTATATTTTCAATACAAAAATAGGAGATCACTCGATAGCTTGCCTTTTTAACTAAACAACACAGGTTTAAAGGCCAAATGGGATTGCATATGAGTAGCACGATGAAAAAATTAATATATAAAAATACAACGGCTAGTGGATGCTTTTGCCTTTTAAGTATGGGGGACTGCATAATTTTTGGAGAAAATTATATGCTGTGTCATTCCATTTGCAGAGACTGGCTGGAGAATTAGAAAGTCAAATTAAACCTTCCCAAGTCCTTCTGCATTACTGAAGAGCTTGAACCCAGAGGACGCAAATCCTGTGTGAGACTTTGCATCGGCAAGCAGAGGGCTAAAGTTGTGGAGGGGTTGAAAGAGGTAAAACAATTGTGGGGGCCTGGAGTGAGTAAAATAAATATTTAGGAGTCTACAGTGCTGCTAATATAACAGGAACACCCATCCCCAATCTTTAGTAGAGGCTGCTATACATCCAGATGCCTCGCCAGCTTGGTTTGAGGATGCTCCAAGAACAGAGTGATTTGTCTGGGCTGCCACACAGCCTGAGTTTTGACAGAGCCAGAACTCAGCACTGAGAGTGCCCAGTAGAACTTAACCCTGGAAATTCATGAATCCTAGAGACGATACTGAAATTTCCAAAGCCTGTCAGAAAGCTTAAGCTAAATTCACTTCCATCTCAATGGGTAGGGAAACCTCAGATGCCATATAGGTTATAGGGTTACAGTGCTGCTGTCCCAAAAGTTATTTATCCAACCTCCAACTATCATTTATTTAGACCACTAATGTCTTTTCGTTCTTACCAATAAATAATGATAAACACCACAGCAGAGATTGCTAACTCGTCAATAAAATCCACATCCTCCTCCTCCTTCCTGGTCGTGTAACTTGACTACACTTCTTAGCCTCCCTGACAATTAGCTGTGGTCATGTGACACAGCTATAGCCTACAGAACATGAGTGGAGGTGACATGCCATCTCTAGGCCAAGGCTTTCTTTTTTTAAGATATATTATTTATTTATTCATGAGAGACAGAGAGAGAGGAGCAGAGACACAGGCAGAGGGAGAAGAAGGCTCCCTGTGAGGAGCCTGATGTGGGACTCAATCACAGAACCTCGGGATCATGACCCAAGCCAAAGGCAGATGCTCCACCACTGAGCTACCCAGGTGCCCCTAGGCCAAGGCTCTTAATGTGTGCTTCATGCTTTGCCTTTCTCCTTCTACCCACTAGATGCAAAAAATGACAAGGCCCTAGGGAACAATGGAGCCACGAGATGGAAGGAGGCTGGATCCCTGAATTACTTCATGGAAGGCAGCCTCCTGCCAGACTGGAATCCCACTCTCAACTATTTCATAAATGAGAATGTGCCATTCTACATTTTTTGGCTTATCTGGCACTGGATTTCTAGCTTATCCTAACTATGCAAACATCTTTAGCTATAAATGCTTACATATCTATCTGATATTAGTTAGAATAGCCACGAATTCACGATCAAGTTTAGAACGTTTTAAAATACTTGATGCAACACTGCCAGACTGAACCTAGAGTTTTGACTCTGAAAATCATTTGAAGTCCTCCCAACCCCTATAACTATGTGAAACAATGTGTCAAATGGTTCTTCAACTCACTCCTTTATAAGGAAATAAAAAGCATTTGCTGAGAATGACTGGACTCTCCCTTTATACTAAGCATGCTACATATTCTGTTTATAACCTATGTTTAACCACAAAGAATAACATTTAATATTAGTTTTAATGCCTCCTCATTAGGAAACCACTTGGCACTCTTAATCTATATGACACATCTCCATCCTTTTGTCCCTACACATTGTTCTTATCTGGCACTATCCTGTTGGGCCTGGAACGTCTGCCTCTAACTTTAAAACTTTTGATATTCAGCCACAATTTTTGTTTCTCCAAGTGATTTTTTAGAAGATTTTATTTATTTATGTTAGAGAGAGAGAAAGAGCATGAGTAGTGGGGAGGAGGAGAGGGAGAGGGAAAATCCCAAGCAGACTCTGTGCTGAGCACTGAGCCTGATGTGGGGCTCAATCTCACAACCCTGAGATCATGACCTGAGCCAAGATCAAGAGATAGGCGCTTAACCGACTGAGCCACCGAGGTGCTCCTCAAAGTGATTTTTAAAGTACTTTTATGTATTGTCTGTAGGAACTGCATCTGAGCAAAATGATTTTGAGTGGCTTCTTAGCTCATTTGGGTAAGTAGGTTCTAAAACCAGCCGTTAAAAGAAAAATCTGCATGTGTTCTGATCCGTGGAAATCTCACTGAATCATGTACAAATAAAAATGTACGACCTGACATATTCATTCCTGTACAGAATGAGTATGTAAAAAAGTACATATTGTATGCAGTAATTTATGGCATATAATATGAACCTAAAGTATGGCAATACTTAAAGTATTGACAGTTAAAGGCTTAACGAAAATAGTCAAAATATTTAACAATAAAGGGTTAATTCAAGAACCTATGGTACATCGTGGTGCCCAGGGAGTTGTGTCATTCAGATCTTGAACACAGTCCTCTGTGGGGGGAGCAGAGTTGACCAGGAGCCTCCTCCTGCTCTCACCCCTTTTGATCCACACGGGTGTTCATGTGGAGGCCATGCTTCCTACCTGCTGCCCATAACCACTGACTAAACATGGTGACGGTGCCAGAGCCACCAGTGTCTAGTGTTGGACCTGAATGGCCAAATGGGCAACCTCTGCCCAGGGACTGACTCCCCATCAGCCTGGGCAAGACCTTCTCAGAAGTACGCTGCTCTTCCTACCCGAACCTTCCTTCCACTCTCCTTTCCCAGGTGTCAGATGTCCCGGCTCCCTCTCCCTTTGTCCTTCATCGGGACGTCTCCTGCTACCTTTCCTGTACAATCAGTCCTCTCTTGGCCTGACCTAACAGAATACTCATCCATCAAATATTAAGGCAATTTTCATATATTATACTTATAAGAAATACACAAGGACAGAAAAAATAGGATGTGATGCCATCAAAAAAGTCAATATTCCAAATGTACATACAACATGATCCTAATGTTGTTTTTATATTTAAAAAAGAAATAGAGCAATAAAATCTTTTACACATGTACGTCACAACATTGAGAATGATTATTTCCAGTTGAATGGATTATGAGTGGTTTGTTGCTGCTTCTCTACCCTTTAATTTATTTTCCAGTGTTTTAATAATAAGCATTATTACCTTTATTACCAGACACAAAAATAAAGTGCATACACACACACACACACACACACACACACACAGTGCCCATAAGGACTGGCAAGTCCCTCTGAGGTTGCACACCATCTGAACAGAGAGCAGTGGCTGGCCTCCCCTCTGGAGGCCGGAGCAC